>NC_133935.1:59734109-59746609 GCF_031877795.1 Strix aluco
TTTAGCAGGATTTATAAACTAATCCAAAGAAAGGGAGAACAGCTTGCATCAGAAACATGAGAAGCTCTTCAAAACATGAAGCCTCTCCATCAGGGTCCATCATGGAGCCAACAAATTTATGTGTTCCTCAGAGGCTGTCTGACCCATTGTGTTTTGTAGGGTTGCTGTACCCGGTCATCTTCATGACAGGGTTGGGAGTTCAATTTTTTTGAGAACGCCTTGTAACAAATGGGTTGCAGTCATAAATCACATTTCACTTTGTCTCTTTAGTTTTTCATGAGAGGTCTGACTGAGAATTTGTTGGGAGTTTGTGGCCCACTCAAATGAACCACATCATTTACTTGATCGTATCTTTTCACTGGGTCCCTCTACTGTCCTCTACCTGAACTGACTTCAGATACATTGAGAGTTTTCTATGAAAAAGCGTCAGAGTTTGCCTCTTCACTACATTTTTTGTAAATTCAAATCAGAAATCTTGAAAAATGCAGACACTAAACCAAAGAAATATACCTAATGCACATAATTGGCCATAAAATAGCAGGTTTCTGATAATCTTCCAACCCAGATAGCACAGTAACACTATGCCAGTAAGAAATAAAGTCAGTCTGGTGTATCACTGAAGGCTGTGAAATGTACCAATTTATATTACCTAATTACAATTAGAGAAATCTCTTTGCTTAATACATTTTGCTAATTTAAAATTCAAGCAGTTTTTAAAATGCCTTGTCCTTTATGGAAAAGAAGATATGTATCAGGTACGATAAACACATGTATGCTCACATAAAATTCTGTTAAAGACAATATTATATACATAAATATGTATTTTTACTAATGATCTTGACTGCCATTTTTTTTCATGCTTTTGTCCTTCATCCTGAAAAACAGGTGTATTACGTTCTCTGCTTCAGCTCATACAGTTGAAAGTGACTGTTGTAAAAATACAGGAAAAACAAATTTGGACTTCTTAGAGTGTATCGCAAAGCAGGTGTGTCTCCAAATATAAGAGCAAGTACACAGGGAGATTCAAAGCAGATACTGCAAAGGCTAGCAGAAATATGCCTGTTGGAGGGAAATATGTATTTCAGACTGAGGAACAGAGGACTCTTGCGGCAACACGAGTCTTACTGCACATCTTACTGGCTAGAGTCTTTAGCACAGAGCATGAATAAATCAGTGCCACTTACAGAGTTAAGTTGATTTTGACTCTGTTTGGATCAGAATTTTTGCTTGTGTGTTTGAAAATAAAACAAGCCAGGAAGGATAGAGGGGATGTAAAGGTAAGAGTAAAAGTGGAGTAACAAGTGTGCAACACCTTCAACATTTGCTATATATTATAGTAGTAAGCATGTAAGTGTTTGGAAAATTCTTGCAGGGTTTAAAGGTTAAAGGTAATGGTTTAATTGGGAAGGTGTCCGTCTTCCTCTCTGCCTTCTCATTTCTGTGTGACATGTGGTAGTTGAATAGCGTCACTGAGGCAAAATTGTTACAAGAAGGCAAGTTCAGATCTCATGGAAACAGGAAATTCTTACTGACTTCAGGTGGAATTGAACACTGACTCCAGTCAGTGAATTTTACTCTTTGCTTATGCATCCCAAAGTTGTAAAAACTTGTTTGTCCTGCCCTTACGACTAGGTAGAATTAGAATAAAACATTATTGCACAGAGATGTGGTGTTTCAAGTACTACAAAACTTCTAGGTGTCACGAGGTGTACCAACCAGCCTTAACCATCTGAAAGTTAGATGTCTGCTCAGAGTGAGTCTACACTCAATGGAGAGAGACAGGCACATTCAGAGAGGGATTAGTCCCATGCTAAAAAAGATGCCTGAACTAGATCAGATAAACTTTCCTCGGGATTTCTTAATTCTGTTGACTATAGAAGGAGTCCAGTGATAGCTGAGTTAAAATTCCTCTCCACAAGTGTCTGATTCTGAGTGGAAGTCCAACTTGTTTTTTCCACTTGTATTTTAGAGTAAGACCTTCAGAATTTTTATTCTTAAAATTAATTTGTTTGCAAAAAAGTATCAGACTTTTTTAGTAATGGCTGGTAATTTTACTTTCAGACTCTTAATTAGTCAGTATTTTAAGACCATAATTTGTGCTGTGGTGAATTGTGTGAAAAGTGGTATTCTGTGTAATACTAGATGAAGTAATTTCTTCTAAAAGTAAACTTCAGCAGACTTGGATTTCTTCTTTTCTCTAAGTGTTACCTTTATTCAAATTCTTTCGGGATAGATTAAAGTAATAGAAATATTCAAAAAGTTTTTCTTCTTAAGATTTTTTCATGATTTATTAATAATAATATTGTTTTTGCTGATTTACAGAAGGTTGGAATGTCCTACAAACATCTCACAAAGCAGTATTTATGTGCCAGCTTGCTATTATATACAGAAAAAACATTTGAATTTTGCTAGACAAGCAAGTGACTGCTTTTTCATGGGTAGAAAACTTGGCCTGCTGACAGCTGTTTGACTGTGCTCAAGCAGTGGTCTCACACAGTGTGTCTGCTGCAGTGGCTCAGCACGTACCACAGGACTTTTCTCTCTTACGTATGCAACAACACATACTTGCTGTGCCTTTCACATTCATGCACATATTCCTGATAGCCTGTAAGTGGGTGTTTATGCATATGTAGACACTTCATCTCAGTGTATAATGGAAAATAAAGCCGTGTCTGAAGCAGCACCTACACAAAAATGCATTCTTAGAGTCTAGTGGACAAACTAATAATCTTATGACAAGGTTTCACAACTTTCACTTTTCAGTTAGGAGTGACTGAAAACACGTTTCTCTCTGCAGAGACCAGGTGATGGAGGTGATGGCCCTTGCTCCGTACTCTGATACGTCCGTGGCATTTTTATTCCTGTATAAATCAGACTTCCTTAAAAGACTAGCCAAGCAAGAAAGGTTTTCTTACACTGAAGTGATGTATTACTGTACTGGGCAAATATTTTTCTAGGCTAAGTGTCTTTATTGTGTAAAACATTTACTACTTTAAGATACTTATTTTGCTGTCTGTTTTAATCATACCTTTTGAAACAGTCTCAATAGATTTTTCTATTCGTAACATTATGACACTTGATAAGATGATTGATTATGAAGTGTTGAGAGCCCTGCCATGTGATCATTTATTTTTAAATACACATTTGTACTAGCCAATGCTTAAATTTCTTGCAGGAATACATAAGAGATGTGAAACATAAAGCTTGAGTCTGATCGAATCTGATGCCTCTGGAAATAGAGTGCCACAGTACTGTGCTCTTAAAATAACAGATTCTGACTGAAACTGGAACTTTGCAGTGATAAATATTATGTAAAAAATTATGGTCCATCTTTGGTACAAAATAAAAAAGACGTACAGCTGCGGTGCAGGCGAACTAAAATGTGTTTGATGATGATATCTTTCTTTCCCTGTGCAGGTGCCTGTGTCAGTGGCCATGATGACTCCCCAGGTGATCACCCCTCAGCAAATGCAGCAGATTCTCCAGCAGCAAGTGTTGTCTCCGCAGCAGCTTCAAGCACTTCTCCAGCAGCAGCAAGCAGTTATGTTGCAGCAGGTAATGTTGGTTACCTGCTTTGGACCATTAGCACAGGGCATTCACACAAGTGTCAGCCAGATTTTATGGGTCTTATTTTGTAATATTTTGTCACTCATTACACCAAAAAGAATGAAAATAAATGTGAAACTTCTCAGTCTTTAAATTTCTTGTTTTAATTACAGAAGTGTGAAATTGTGATTTTGAAACATTAAATATATTAAAAACAGCAACAGCAGCAGTGGCAGATGCATTACAAATACCGAACAAATTGATATTTAAATTTTCAAGTGCTTAGGCACATTTTAATTGTAGACTTGCCAAAGGAAGTGCAAATAGAGTTGTAGATAATTGTTGCTTTAAAATTCATAACACCGTAGTGCTCCCTTTAGTCACATAATGGTATGCGGTTATGAAATTTGAGCTTGTTTCATCATGGGAAAAAATTTTTCTATTTTATGTTTTTACATCCAAAAAATTTGTCCCAAATAAGGCTAAAAAGAAGAAGGAGGTTGCTGTTTTCTTAGCACAAAATCTGGCAGCTAAGTGAAGAATGCATGAACTTGTTATTCGTACAATAAAGATAGTGTCAGTTATCAGTACCTCAGCGTAACACAGAGTGAATTTTTGGTTGGGTGCTTAATTGTCGTACAGAAAATGATGTGTCTGTTTGTCATAGTCATAGCTCAATCGCTGTATGTTTAAACACTTTAATATTCAGTGCCATGATCATTACAGGCAATTCACCTTCAGTTGTGAATCCAGCATCACACTAAACAGATTGACAGATTAATTACTTTTTTCCCCTAAGAAAAAGACAGTTTAGTTTGGCCTTAGTGACTTGTAGGTTTCTTGCAAGTGGATGAGTACAGCTTCTGATTTGTTATATAGGACATGTGAGGAACTTGGGTATAGTTATTTGAGGAGTTAATTTGGCTCTTGCATTCCCTTTAGAATACAGATTTTCTATACCCTTCTGTTTAGGATATTTTGGAATCTGCATTGGAAAATTTCAGAACCGCCTTGGAAAAAAATGTATGTAGATCTGCCTCTTCAAATCACATTTTTTGTTATGAGGTGATTCTTAATGGCTACGCTACCATATGCCAATCTAGAAGAGTTTAGGAGATTTATAATACTTGAAACTTTTGCCTTTATTTATTAAAGTCAAAATGGTTTATTCAGCAACAACTACAAGAGTTTTACAAGAAACAGCAAGAGCAGTTACATCTTCAGCTTTTGCAGCAGCAGCAACAGCAGCAGCAACAGCAACAACAACAACAGCAGCAACAACAACAGCAGCAGCAGCAGCAACAACAACAACAGCAGCAGCAGCAGCAACAGCAGCAGCAGCAACAGCATCCAGGAAAGCAAGCAAAAGAGGTAGGAGCTAAGACCCTTGCTGATGCATACTAGTCTGAGCTGTCAGAAGCTTTCAAAAGACAAGACTAGTTTAGTTTTTTTCCTGTAGCAAGGATGCAGCTATCAAAGATTTGTTCTTATGTTTTTACCGGGCTTAATAGCAGTGCCGGTCTAATTCTCCTGCTCCTCTTTCTGAGACATAGGATTTGAGCAGTCTAGTGCTGCTGTCGTCTAATGTTCTCTAATGAATCTGAGTGTGCAAAGAACAAGCTATGTGGTGGACACCGTACTGATTATCTTGTATTCACAGGCAATCTGTGTTGGGGAAAGAGCCTTACTTTTCTCAGTGGCACAGCTCAGAGAGCATGCAAATTTAGTCCATGGCTGAAAAAGAGCGGTTGAGCACAGATTTCAAAGTCACAGGCCCCTGATTAATGAACTGCTACTGTAGGTTTGGAGTGGCGAGTAGAAAGTTACAGTTTGATGTGCTCATAAATCAACCTGACAAGCGGGTTTCTCAGGCCTAGCTTGCACTTGTCAGCAAACTGCATCAAATATAAACATAATACAAACAAAACATGTTGAAGTAGTTAAATTGATCAGCAGGTATTCTAGACATTGTCTTCAAGCTGCCCATTATGCAAACGTCGAGGAAGCAGTTGTGACCTCCTGAGGCTTTGTTTCTGTTTGGATTTGTGAATAGAATTTCAGACAGCCATCAACTACAGAATAGAAATTGCTCCTGTATTTCTCCGGAGGCTCTGGGCAATCCACATGACTTGCTCCATTATGCAGTCTGTTTTCCAGTGAGCGCATCAGAAGTTTCTCTTTTCCCCAAACTAGAAAGGAAAGGTCTTCCAGAGCAGCTTGTCTTTCTCTGAAGTGTGACTGCCTCCTCATACCCTCCCGAGTCTTTGCAGACTACAGTTTGTCTTGAAATGCCTCACAAAATTGGAACTTATACTTTTGCTCCATAATAGGGCACTTTATTGCCTTGAATGCAGTGCTCCTTTTAATATATTCCAACAAGAAAAGAGAGCGAGCTAACAGGCCAGTGAAATGAAGGCTACATCCCAGTTTACTAATAGATCACTGGAGACCATGTTCATGGGCCACTGCAGATCAAACTTAGTCAATCGGAAAAACAAGAGTGCCTTCGAATCACAGGCTGCTGTAAAGTTACACTTTTAGCATAGATAAATTTGTTATCATCTGCCATGAGCTGGGATTTTTTTTTTTTTAAACAGCTGTTATATACTTTCTCTTGACCCTTTTCTTTAGTGTGTCATTAAGTATATCTTGCCATTTTCTCTTAACACCTAATAGCCTGAATGAATACAATAGAAAATTTCAACCACTTTCACTGTCTGAGTATTCTACAAATAGCATTATTATTTAATAACTGAGATTAAAGGGAAAGAAGTAGATTTTATGTTTTTGGCTTTCTAGCCTTCACTGCACACTTCAGTTTTTGCTGCATTTGCTTTTTTTTTTCCCCCTCCTCTTTGTAGCAGCAGCAGCAGCAGCAGTTGGCCGCCCAGCAGCTTGTCTTCCAGCAGCAGCTCCTCCAGATGCAACAACTTCAGCAGCAGCAACATCTGCTGAACCTTCAGCGTCAGGGACTCATTTCCATCCCACCTGGCCAGTCTGCTCTTCCTGTCCAGTCTCTGCCACAAGGTATTCAAGTAATATATGACTGGAGTAATTTTCTGATTCACAACTTTTTTAACTGTTCTATTTGCATCCAAACTTCAGCAGTTTTCCATTATGACACTTAAACATACTTTATTATTAGGACTTTATTACCCATATTACCAAATTTTCTTGAGGCTGATTAATTTTACAGCATATTTGTATGGAAGAAAACAGGTTTTGAGTGTTTTTTCTTGAAAATGCATATTTATTAGACTTATGTGCTAAAAACAATTTCTAATAGCAACACCATTGCTGTTCTCTGAGGAATTACTGAAATCTGATTTACTGGAAATAATACAATTTCATTTAATATAAGCAAATAGATACAAAATACATCAGACAGTGATATTACAACCATTCCAGAACTCACTTTTTTTTTTTCCTTCTAAGAAAATAAAGTGTTTGGCATTGAAAAGCACTTTGAATCTTCAATTTCTGACGTGAATTTGGGGAAAACTTTAGGATTCATTTTATTTGCTATTCCTTTGTATTAAATATATTAAATATGACAAGAAGTTTTGAAGGTAGTGATTCTAGTAGTAATGAATTGTGACTGACAAATAACAGTAAAGACTTTTTGGGAAAAAAAATTTCCCTTTGTTACTTTGATCAAGATTTCTCAATGCTGAAAATGAGCTCAAACTCTACTACTTGACACAAATACATTCATGGTTGAAAGAAAATAGGGCATGCACTTTTGAAAAGTAAATTAACTTGGAGATAAATGCTGCTTACATTTTAAGATAAGGCCAAAGACTTCCCATCTTAAGGACTCTGTAACCTGTGAGGTATGTGTTTCTGTTTCTGTTACCATAGAGAGGTGAGCTAAATGTCTGTCATAAAAATTCCACAATACTCTGATCTCTGACGCTCCAGTCCTGCAATGAGCATTGTTTAGTCTGTGTTCATGACAGGTAACATTACTTTTAATTGGTCTTTACACATATATCTGGTTCCTCCACCAGATAACTATTATGAAATTGAAGCTTCTGAAATCAGATGAGCAAAACAGAGTACACTGTATATAGTCGACAGTGTAGGCAAAAAAAAAAAAAAAAAGACAGAAAAAAAGGCTTGAGAGACTTACCCACTAAAAGCCTCAGTCCCTGGAAAGGAGAGATTCCAAATGTCTAAATTCCATACACTGTGTTGTGTAGAAAAGATATGACACAAGCGTATCTAAAGTCATAAAAATTACAACAAAAAAGAGTCCTAAGTAAGCTATCACACTAAATATTATTATTTGAGAATAGCAGTGGGGAGGCAAGCTGATTCATGAATTTGGACACCCGAGACTGGTAATGCTGGTGTCCTTTTGTACAAAGTCACATTGGACCAGAATGGAAAAAAGCAATCGAAACACAACCTCCCCCCTAACAGCTTTACCTTCTGCAACCTCCTCTTGTGCCATCTGTTGCAAGAGGAATTCCTCAGGTTTTCTCTCACATTAACCAATCCCCGTAGATTTCCCTCAGCACTCCTACGCAATTGCATTGATATTCATTAGTTTAATGCAACTCTCATTCATCCACTTCTAGTAGAAAAACAGAAAAAATAATGCCTTTTTTAATACATTTTTAGGAGAACTAGTAAACAGTTAAAGAACTTTCTTTTACTCAAAGATTAAGCATAACTGAAGTCATGACAAAGAAGATGGATACTAAAGAAATTTAAAAATACAAAATTTTACAGTTAAAATATATCTGGATTGTTCTTTTTAAAGTAAATTAATCTCTTGTTTGCTTCTGCCATGATATTTTTTAATTATAATTAATTCCAGTCAAGTATTTAATTCTTCCATTTTTCTCTCCTAGTTCTAGTATCTACTGTGTATGTAGGGTTCCTTTAGATACACAAGTTAATTTACAGGACCTCGATTTTTCATAGCCCTGATGTGGATGTGCAAACTTAAAAAACATAAGACAGCTTCCCCTGGAAAACCTCTCTGCATCTCCAGAAAGGCCACTCACTCTGTGCCGGGCGAGGTGGAGTTAGAGTGATGAGGGTAAGAAGGAAAGTCTTTCCAGCAAGATGCTAAAACAAAGAGAGAACTAAATGCAGAGTTGTGACTGACTCGGAGGTCTTTCTGTGGGCTTCTCTTACAGCACATTGTGTCTTTCATGGGAAGGTACAGCACCCAGTCCAGTTCATAATAATGTAATGAAGATTAATAGGCTTCAGATCTGTTGAGACTTTCTCGTAAATCTTAAATTTACACATCCAAATATATCCAGTATTTACAAATGCAAGTAATACTTACTAGATTTAACATAGATGTCCCTACACTGGGGTTTGCATAAAATTAAGAGAATCAAACTTTTTTTTTTCTCAAAATTTAGCAAATTTTATGACAGACATTTTCTGTGGCAGTATTAAATTAAACCTTCAAAATTTATTTAAGGTAATAAATGGATGTGGCAAAAGGATGTCTTTCTCCTTCCGCTGTGCTGCAAGATGTATAATAATATGGTTATACAGAAGGATTTACATGAGTGTAACACAGATATTTCTATATATATCCATTTGGATTGCTGTGTTACATGGATGGCTAGAACAATGAGGAAAACACAAGGGGATTCATGTTTATAAGTTACTGGTCATAAAGAGTCCTGTAAACCACAGATTATTAGTGATAAAGACAGCATGGGTTTTGAATTTGTTAGTGTAGTTTTTGCCTTTAAAGGACAGGAATTTTTGCCATGTTTTCTTGTTGGTCAGTTATAGCAAATAAGATACAAGAGGTGTTTTAGCATTTATTTTGTGACAGGATCTTCACTATACTATAACCAAAGCCAGTTGCTTACTGTGAGTTACCTCCATGTAGTGCTGCATTGATGCTAGCTAAATGCAAAGAACTGTAAATGACAACAACAAAAAAAACCAACCTCCAAACCAAAACCGCTAAGTTTTGATTAGGCCGTGTAGGAAAATGTGAAACAGATGCATGGATGAGTTTTATAAGTGTTTATTCAAACATAAAAATAGAGTAGATACTGGTGAAAAGAGTTATAAAACTAACCTCAAAATCCCAAATTCTTGGTGTTAGTAAACTGCATAGCAAATCACTATTTGCCCCTTTCATTATAGTCCCTAATTTTTATCCCACTCTGGATCCTTTTCCTATTCCTTTCTCAGTGTGGTGTGGAGAGGGTATTTTGAGGGTTATCACAACCTATGAAACTTTAAAACGTACCCTACTTTTACATCCAGACTAAAATATCTGTCAGCCATTTTACAGGTCTCGTAAAATGGGAGTTGGACTTTTTTAGACACAGAAACTACAAAATTGCCATAATTTACAATTAATTACAAATCAGCTTATTAACTTTATACTTTTTAAGTGCCTGCCCTTAATCCTTTTATCCTAAAAGGCAGCCTTTCAGAGTGCTCTGAAGAAGTGATAAAATTAGCCAGCCTGAGCCCAGAGAGAAATTTATTTCTGATTTAAAAAAAAAAAAACGTAGGTGAGCTAGGTAGCCTGGAGACACAGCTCTATCTGTAGCTTCACAGAGAGGAAGGGGCTGCCCAGCAGTTGCTCAGAGGGGCAGGAGACCCCTGCCCATGGAAAGGGCCATTGCTTTAGCCGCTGCCAGCCCTTATTTGTTCACCCAGCTTCTGGGGTGGCTCTTACTCAGCTCTCCCAGGGCCCGAAGTTTGATGATCTCTGATGACAGTTTTCTCGCTGCAAAAAACAACCATATTTTTGTTCTCTGATTATCCAAACATGTGGATTTATTCTTGGTTTTAATTTTTTTTTCAGTACAAAATTAGTTTATTTTCTTCAACAGCAGGAAGAAGGGAAGACTTTGAAGTAAATAATGTACTGTGTATATCATGCCACCTAAATGAATACATTACTTTTCATTTTGATTTGTGATTACATTTGCAGATAACTATTATTTACCACGCTAAAATGGGTTATTTGCAGTGTTGCTGGAACATACCTCATGAACACAGCAGTAATTACTTACCTTCATTAAACAATTACAACTAGTATTACCATTAGTCCCGTTACCCATCTCTCTAATGCAGTAAATTAGAGCCTGGCTTCTTTGCTTGCTTCCTTAAAACCTAGCTTTTTGCTGTACAAATATGATATAAACTCCAGTTTTAAGACTTACATTCCAATCAACTTTTTCACTTTGTCATTAACTGAGTTTGCCAGTTGGTGTTGGTATCTAAGGTAGAGAAGCAGGACACAAATTTGTAGTCTAAAAAGGACCTCTTTTCATAATTAAAAAAAAAATTCAATACCTTCCAACCAATTTGTTTCCACACTACCTCCAGAAATTATTATTTCCGTAAATCACTATTAGTCTGTTTTTAAGAACTTTGTGTACTTCATGGTGAGACAGCTATTGAGAAGTATTAAGGAACTTACTGTGCTTTTTCATAATTGTTCTTGCATCTGTTTTAGTAGTTTTAAGTTCCTGTGTCTTCAAAGTAAAACATTATCTAATAAACAGATTTCCCAAACAGTGAAAAACAATATTTACATCTTTCTAATATATGTTGTTTACCAAACAAAACTATCTTCATTGAAAAGTTTGAATGAATAGATACATTTTATTTGTTTTCTGAAGGACGATAAATTTGGGATCTTTCATAAAATAAAAAGAGCAAATTTTTAATTCAGACAACATCAGCTTTTCAAATGTTTTGCATTCCAGAAGATCTAGATACAGTGAGCGTGTCTTACCTAATTTCACTTGTTGAGACGAGATACAGGAGACACAATTAGGTTTTAAGATACCTCTGGCCTAAATCATGTCAGGCTGAAAAATCTGGCCATGAAACCAGATCTTACACAAGAAACTCTCTGGGCTTCTCATCTTTTCTATATTTATTTTAGTGTTCTTCAAAAGAGAGATGTCAAACTTATAAAGACTGGCAACAACAGAAGGTGTATATGTTTTTGATGAACTCTTCATCTTTCAAAATCTGAATTTCCTATCTTAGCTGCATGTGCAGTGGCAAGATAAGAGAATGCTCACAACTCTTCCCTTGTCTGTTTTGGGAGACTACTTCAGACAGAAGCCTATTGTGATGGAAGTTTCCATGACTTCGTTCAAAGTGCTCAACTTGAGCCAGACAACACTAACATACATATGAATACATTATATGAGACATTGCTATTTGTGACCGAGGATGAATCCTGGAAACTGCAAGTTTCCAGGCTACAAGTGGATTAGGGAGTAAATTTAAGGTCTATCTGCAAAGATCTGGTGGCTAGACTCCAGAACAGTACTGTGCATATAACAGAGAAGTTTGAGAAGCTCTTCAAATTTTGTATGGCTGCCCATCACCCCAGGAGACTGATGAGACAGAGTCTCCCTTCTCCTAGCCAAACCCTCCGATTTGTTTTCCATAGTAGGTCTGGACAAAAAAAATAGTGGAGGAATTTGATGGTTTACACTACATGTAATTTCATCTGTGTAGAGGGAGTTGTAAATGGGCCAGTTTTGTTGGCTTTCTAGTTGTCTGGTGCCACTGAATGGTACCAAAGAGCTTAAGCGGTCACCAGTATCTAGCTCTGCACTGTAGTGGTTTTGTTCTTCCAAATAGTCGCTTTGGTTTTGCCTCTTAAGACACATTTTTAAATGGAACAATTTTTGTAAATATTAAACAGGACTAATGAATATGTGGGTGTCTTTAATTAGAGTCAGATGCATTCTGCTCAAATGTTAAACCTGTTATGATCTTATTGATTTCATTTTTGTCTTCTGATTTTTCTCCCTCCAGTCTTCTTCCCCCACTCCCTGCTCTTGTTAAGTGTTTAAAGAGAATATCAATGTTTGTATCCTTAGTGTAATATATTTTTCTATTTTGCATTACGTGTTTGATTAATAGGAATTATAAAACCTGAGTTAACTGTGGATGCATTGCGTTACATTTCCATGTCAAGAAAT
>NC_133935.1:59756609-59761609 GCF_031877795.1 Strix aluco
TTTTTAATCAAAATTTCAGAAAACAAGTGAATGGTACGTTCTGAGCAATTACCTAGTTTTTAAACTGATTGTGCATTTTTGCATCAGTTGGGGAAATGAAGTCAGTTCCTTTTGAAATAAATAAATTGTAAGTTTTATGACTCAGATGAAGGAAGGGTGGTTCCTTGGTGATGCTTGAACTTAGCATAAACTACCAAGCAAGTTACATATATACTCTTAATATAAACAATTTAATATTAAAAGAATTAACAAAAGCTTTCATAATCACTTACATCTCTTCCACAGCCATGCCTCTTGCAAGGATAGCAGAACCTGTTGTATTTTGCTCACCTGCAAACCCTATCATTCGGTCCTAAAACTGTGAAGTCAAGATTTAAATATTGAGACAAGTTCTGCTAAAAGGGAGATGCAGTTCCCTCTGTTCTTCCACCGTTGCTGATGAACACATTTTCCTCATAGATTAGCAGTGAAATAACTACATAGTTCTCTGATTAATTTTGCTAAAAAAGAAAAAGGAGAATTTATATTTCCTCCCTGGTACAGATAACTTAGTTCCCATAACTGTAAGACCATCTGTGACCGTAGTCCCTGCAAAGCTTACCCCTCGTGCCTACAGTGGAAAGAGACAGTTTCATGGCTCTTTGCACTGTAAGAGTGGCACATTCAAAGGCAGAACTCATTTTGCTCCCAGTTCTTCTTTAGCCTGATCCTTATGTTCTCTTCTCAATGGAGCAGCAAACCCACTATTAAAGCTCCAAAAGGGACTTCTTTGATCCTGGAAGAGAGAGAGAATAAACTGAAATCACTGTCCTTCAAAAAACAGTATTAAATGAACTTTGTAAAGTTGTACTCAATTGAAACGTATGGGGGACAGCCACTCGGGTCTGGGCTGTACATTAGTTACAGATAGCCACTCACCGAAGTCCTCTTTCCCTGTTGCACAGTGTGGTTTTGTTTTGCTAAACTGGCATGCAGAGCCTGACTCCCCACCAGGAGGCTTGCTCTGTGTGTAAGATGTGTAGCTGTTCCTTCCCCTGTTTTTACCTTGCACACTCTTCCTCGGACTGGGGAGCCTGATCACTGCCATCATCTTCAGAGGCTACTTCTGGAAACTGCAGTGAAAATCAGTGATGTTCCCCTACAGCGCTCTTTTGGGGAAGGGGGAGTGGATGTTCTGCTTAATGATTAAAGAAGAGCAGATAGAGAAATCTTAACAAAGTCTACATTAATTCACGGTACAAGCAGCCTAAAAGCAATTATATCTTTTGAAGAATCATTTGTAAGGTGATTCTCTGTTCATCTGCACCAACAACGGGGAGTGGAAATCAGTTCAGTCACTCTACCAAATATTGATAACCAGTTACACTGACCTTTAGATGGCATATGTGACCTGGGAGGTAGGAACTGAGTATCTGGCAGTCATCACTGAGAAAGTTTGTAGAACTAAATGAAATGATTAGTTTTGTTATTTTGTGTTGTTGTATGTAAGGCATGCCCTGACTAGGTCCTTTTGCATAACTTCCATTGAAACTAATGGAAGCCTAGGCACAGGAAAGAAAAATGGACTCATAAAGAAATTTTCGTCATCTTAACACTGTCTTATTGGTGTTCTTTCTTCTCTAGGCACCTTAACAATGAACATGCATTGGATGACAGAAGCACTGCCCAGTGTCGGGTGCAAATGCAAGTGGTTCAGCAGTTAGAAATACAGGTTTGTTACATGGATGTATTATCCTATTACTTATTTACTGTTATCCTAAACTAAATTGAAAACACTTGCCTTAGTGACTCTAGCCTAAAGCCATATGTTTCTTGCCTGAAATTTGTTAATATTCATGAATAGGTGGGGTTTTTTTACTTAAAGTTTTTTCACATTATAAATTATGCAATAATTATCTAACATCAGCATTGTCTACAGTATTTTGTTTGAACTAAGACCCTAATGCCATTCTTCATGAATGAAAAATGCAGTCCCTGGAGCAGAGACTGGATCCAAGCCGTCTTCAGTTTTGAAAAGGGTCAGGACCCCTCTTCCTTCTTCCCCTTCTGACCCAATGCTTGTCTATGCTGTTCTGCAGGACAAAGGAGTAGCAGAGCATATCTCCACCTGAAATGACTCCCAGCCTGATGATGGGCGTTTTTCTGCGAGCAGACGGTATAATGTCAGACCCACTCAGGGAGGTCCCCAGGGAGTCCCGTGCTTGGGACCGCAGGACTCGGGTGCCCTGTTCAGGATCTAACCATTAGAGGTCACTGCATGTATGTGAATGTTCCCTCCACCTTACTGCAAGGAATGCCAAGTACCCCTAGGGTCTCCCAGTATTGAGATTACTTTTACCTGGCTGCAGAGGCTGAGCGCAAACCTCCACAGCCCAGAATGAGTGTGCAGGACACTTACACCACACCACCCTCTCCTTCCTGTACAGGAGTCGTAGGAGGGCATTTCTCAGGAGTCCCGTCCCCTCTTGGGACTGTTCAGAGGAGCTCAAGGGATGCAGTAAGGGACGGAGATTTTTTCCCCCTTTGTTGCCATATGTGGAGAAAGCAGGATAAACACCTTTCAGCTTTCTCGCTTTTAGCATATTGTCTCACTGTTCTCATGCACGTAAGAATACTTCTTCTTTCAGCCAAGGTAAATCATTTGAGTCTTTTGTATTTTGATACTGGAAACCCAAAGCAATGAGAGGAGTGTACAATAATGTCATTTATTGTCATTTCCCTTAAAATGAAAGCTTTATAAACCCAGGCAAAGCTGCAGTTCCTTTATAAGATTTACAGGAAAGTGTTAGCTTTATTTGTTCATTAGGAATTTACATCATGGCAAATAGCATGTCTCTAAAGTGTCACACACATAATATGAAGGCTAAGAAGAAAACTCCCACCCCCTGCCTCAAATGTTTTTTAATTAACAATTGACTAAACAAATTATATCCAGCATACCCAAAATACCTGCAGTAATACAGGTAGTTTCCTCTTCTTAAAATTACTTACAAGCTGTTTTCCTTAGTCCAGTCTGTCTCCAGGTGTAAGTCTTGAGCTGAATTCATCCAAGAAAGTATTGCAGAACTCTCTGAAAAATGGCAGCGTTAAACACCAACTGATTTTTGTTGCAATTAATGTTGTAATCGTGTTGTAAATATTCAAAGCCATATCACTAGAATACAATTTCAAGGACTTCTTCTTGCAACCTAGCTTTTGGAAAAAAATTATTCTTTTCATGTTGTAAGATACATTTTCCTTCTCTGTGTTCTGATATTTTAATCAACAAGTTACGTATTTCAAACACTTCTTTTTTTTTAATTTGGTAATTTGAGTCTGAAACTACAAATATTTACATAGCGTATGATCAGAAAATTGTATCAGGTAGGAAAAAGTACAGGTTTCAGTAATGTGATGTTTTCTAAAGGCAGTTTAAGGGCTGCTTAAGAACTGTTTACCATTTACAAAGGCTAGGCTGTAATGTAACAGTCCAAGTGAAGATTTAGCTTGCAGTGTGACCAATTATGCCATTTTTTGCTTTGTCTGACTGCTAGTGAAGTAAGGTCCATCAGTTGTAATGAGACCCAGTGCAGTGTCGATGCCGACTCGGTGGCAGAGTTCAGCGTTTCACACTGCCTGGGCCCTGTCACTCTATTGAATTAGATTGATGATGGCAGATTGCAGGGGGCACTAACTGGACCTCGGTGGGAAAGGATGAAGTGTGTAGACAATCCTGGCAGGCACTGTGCTTTGAGGACCCTTCACCCCTTCACAGCTGTTGGCACTAGTCCATTGCTAACAGTGTCCACAGGACTTTAAAGAGACACTATGGGCCTTCTAATTTATGGTCTTAGTAACTTGTTACTGTCGAGGCAACTGTGACCTCAATTCTCTTATTGACAAAAAGATGAAGTGTTATTTGTTTTCTCTGACCTTTTAACATATGAAAGGCTATAAAAGTTTTTTGTTTTTTTCTTTCTTTCTTTCCATGCCCAAAGTTGCATTTCCTCTCAGATAAGTTTCTACTGACATAGACTTTTATATGCAGGAATCATTACAACGAGACAAGCTCAATGATAAGATGTATCACTGCAGTAAAATAGCTGTATCAGTCATTTCTAAAATGCTTCTGATCTCACTCTTTCTTAACAGCTTTCTAAAGAACGCGAACGTCTTCAAGCAATGATGACCCACTTGCACATGCGACCCTCGGAGCCCAAGCCATCTCCAAAACCTGTAAGTGCATATTGCTTTATAAACAGTAAATAGGTCTACAAATGTAGCAGACTAAGAAAATGAACAATTTAGTGACAGTTGGAAAACAATGAGTGTGATGAAAAATATGGCAATAAAATGAAGGTAAAATGCAATAGCTTGTCAAATTGTATGTTTCTTTAAAAGTAATGCTATCTTTTACAAAATCTATCCAATCTACACCATAGGTGACACTAAACAAAGTACACCTATAAGTGTCCAAATCATTGCCTTGAGACTGAAACTAGAGAGAATATCTTTTTGTGATAGATTTACAGATATTAAAAGGAAACCCACTTTGAAAGATTTGAAGTTCAGTGGAATCCACAGCAGTAAAAGTAAATGTAAAAAGAATCTAGGTACTTAAGGAATTTCTTAAATTACTTACAAGAGTCACAAATAAACAATTTGTTATTCTCAAACAAACAAATGAAAATGCTCTTTTATGCAGTGAATTTAAACAATTGTAAACATGGGGGTTTTGCCCTATTTCTGTTAAGACTGCAGTGTTATGCATCCACTGTGATGTTGTTGGGATTGGTACAGGCACTGAAAAGTCACTGTTGCTCCCAGCTGCTCCACGGTTCTGCATCAGGCGCCAGTTGTGCAGACTCAATTAAACTGAACATGGGTTCACGTAAGCAAAGGTATTGTCTGATGCAGGTCCAGTTTTGTACTGTCAGGGTGTCAGGCATCATAGTACTTACAATATACTATGCTTAGATAAACTGCACTTACAGTAGAAGCTATGTGATACATTAACTGTT
>NC_133935.1:59766609-59794109 GCF_031877795.1 Strix aluco
TTTTCTAATTTGGTGCAATTAATAGCTGAGGCTTGGCAGAGAAATGAGGGCCTGACACACTAATTACAGTGTGAGCACTCAATCATCAACACCTTTGTTAGTCGCACTATATTACTTTTTCTCTTGCATATTATTGGCTAATTAGTTTGAAAAATGTCTGTTTGCCTTGTGCAACAAATGGAGGCTGTAGGTTTTGTCTTGGTCTGTGCCTTTTGTACACATCGTAGCTCATCATACAGACTGAAGCTGCCACAGGAGTGAGGGCCATGGCTACTCAGCTGGAACTAAAAGAAAGTAAAGTGAATATTATCCTGTCAGAACATAAATGCAGTTTATTTACTTAGACAAAAGGGTTCATCTATATCCCTGTCCAAACAACTTCATTGTCTGGATCCTACAAGGAGCTAAAAAAATGTTAGTTCTGTGCATCTATTTTTGGAAAAAGAGCAACGTCTGGAAAGATAAGGGCACTCAGCACAGACTAAGTGAACTGTTTTATTTTCATTTCAAAAAGCAGTCAGAAACATCAATTAGCCACAAGCCATTTGGTACAAAAGGGGGAAAATGTTTGTAGCTGAGAAGAATAGAGGCAGCAAAGCACTCATCAGCATACTAAGAATTTTAGACTGTGAGATATGCTAAAGTGAATTAATTTGGATTTAAAATGCAAATTAATCTGGTGAGCGATTACAGATATATGGGTGTGAAGCTCAGAATGCTTTTAATTTACAAAATGTTTAGATGTTATTAGTTGCTACAGTATGTGGTGCTGTACTGTAAATGAATGTAATTGTTTTATTTATGCATGGTTACTTGATATGTATTTTATAAGATGAAAATGTCAGAGGTAATCTGTAGAAAATATGTTTTAGAGCTTTTTCAATAAGTAATATTTATGTTGAAGATTTACGTTTTCTTTTGTTGCTCATTAGAGAATGTAGTGAATGCTCCGTCATTTGATTTACTGAAAGAAATTTTAAAAGAAATGAAAGGTGATTTAATATCTTAGCTTGGTCTCATCTCCACAGCTCGGGGATCCAGCAAAACTCATTCTGAACAGCTTATTAGTTCTAACTATATCACATGCATAATAAAACTGCTCATTTGCTCATTAATATTAAAATTATCATATTCAGAGCCATGGGCATTAAGATCAATCAAATCCTTGGATTTCAGGTCAGATGCTAGATCTGCTTATGCTTTTTTTCACCCCCCCCTTTTTTTTTTAAGAATTCTTTTCTTAAAGCAAGCCAGAAGCTTGTCTTTGTGCAAATAGAAAGAAATCTTCATCAAAATTACTCTGTTTTATATTCGTAAAATAAGAATTAGGTCATTATTGACTATACTTGATAGCTACATGCCAGTTTACCTTGACAGGAAGAAATATTTGCTTAGATTTATAATTTGATTTATGGGAAATATTCGAAGTAAATTATGCTGTCTGCTGTATATTTATTATAGTTTAAATTTTAAGAATGACTTAATTTGATTTAAAAATGTTAATTTTGAGTAATTACTCTAATACAAAACAGTCAACAACATCTGTTTGCATAATCGTGATAGAGAAAATGTACATTCAGGTTATAGGAAAGACTTCTTATTCAGTTTCTGTTTAACAGTTAAAAAACCCCAAACTTCAGTGAGAAAATCTTTTTTAAAAGCCAAAGTATGTCCTATTGTGCAGGGACAGTATTGCAAAGTAACTTGCATATGTCATCTAATAATACAGAATAAACAAACTCTGTCATTTCGTTATTATAGGGATGAAAAGAATGCCTTTGAGCTTATTTGCATAAAGCTTTGTGCAAAATTAACACTTGTCACTGTAGCCTTTTTAGCATTTTAATACCTCAAGCAGGACTGGTTCCTTTGGACATTTCAACCATCCCCAAGTGCTTGATCAGGGACACAACAGAGCTGACCTAATTGTTCTGGCATTTTCAAAGATACTGTAATTTGTACAGATATTGCAATTTAGACCAGTTCAATGAAAGGAAGGTTTTGACACAGCTATTATTAAGATAGCTTGGAAGGTTCTGTTATCACAAAGTTCAAACTGCAGATTCCAGTAATTTGTAAGTTTGGGGTTTACAATATTATACATATTTTGAATTTAATACTTAAACTAAATTGAGATTTTTCACTATGATTTAGAATAAGAAGATTAACAAAGTATACTGCGTAGGCTGCCTTCTTAAATTGTATTAATTTTACTACCTTTTCCCCCTTTTGTGTCTGATTTAGAATGCAGTGCGTCATAATCTTAGCCTGCACAAGTGTTTTGTTCGAGTAGAAAATGTTAAAGGAGCAGTATGGACAGTGGATGAAGTAGAGTACCAGAAGCGAAGGTCACAAAAGATAACAGGGTACGTTGGTGGTTGGTTTTGTTCAACTGAGTTGTTCTGTAATTCTGTTACCCAAGTGAGTCCTCTGTGTACTACAACCTGACAGACAAAGCAAGCACTTATGTGGAGAATACGTAGCAAGCTAATAGCTATGCTGGTGCATTCTCTTCAGTGAGCTAACATTTATTTCATTTTTGTGGCAAATGATATTTTCTGTACATTCCTTGCCTGCCTGCCTTTCCCATAATAGTTTGCTGCAGAGGAAAGCGATAATGGTTTTGTTTTTTCAGTGTATTTCACCATATGTTTGTCATTTTAATTCCATCTACCATAAGTTCTTCTACTATATATTAAAAATAGCCCTGTGTACATATGTTGCCCATGTGTTAGAGTTTCATATGCGCTTGTTTTTACTGTAAACCTTTGACAGAAGTAGGAAGTCGTTCAAGGTCATTTTGGAATATAAGGTATCATACACTACAGTACTGACCTCAAAAATATCTTCTTGATGAGGGTAGTATTCATGAGAAGCCTTCACAGGAGGACCTTTGGCATTCTTACTGCCCTACTTTCAAATTAATCCCATGTCAGTATGACTGGTTCTGTGGATGCTTTTTATTCCTTTAGAGCATATAATTAGTTTTGATAAAACCAGTCAGAATACCAAAGGTGCAGAGAGGAAAGCTGGAGGTTTTTCTTTGCAGCAAGGTATTCTATTTCTGTAATGGATCTGTTTACAAACAGCCACCCAGATGACCTCTGGAGTCATCCTAGGCACTGATTTTATTGAAAATACAATTCTGTGGTGGTCTAGTATATAGTATTTCTAGTCTGATTTAAATACGGTATGTTTGAATTTGCTGGAAACTAGTTGATCCACTGTATTGTTCATTTACAGTTATTTATACGTTGTTGTACCCTCATAGTTTCTTGGAAGGGAAGAGTAAAATCTTTTTATTCAGCACCTTAGCGTAGTTGTATGTAATGCATTCAAATGTCTACCATTGTTAGTTCAGAAAACCAAAAACAAGTGACACAGCAAGTGTAGCTGAGGCAGGTGTTGTACAAAGTTTAAAGCTGTCTCTATCAAATTCTTTCAGTAAGATCAGAACCTTTACAAGTCACTAAGGCTCTGCTCGCAGAGCAAACTTCCACATGGGCCTAATTGCAACAGGACTTTTGCCTTTCTGATGCGAGTAAATCACCGTGTTCTAATGGGTTGAGCCCCTTCACCCCCATTTCATTTTTCCTTTTAAAACTCTGGTTTTCTGAGCTGAAAAAACAATACATTAACCCAATGAGCCAGCCAGGATGTCTGCCTGTTTTTTTAAACTTTGAAAAATCGTTTATTTTCAGAAGCCCAACATTAGTGAAAAACATACCCACCAGCTTAGGCTATGGAGCAGCTCTTAATGCAAGCTTGCAGGTAAAAACTACTAAATTATTCTCTTTTTTTGCACACGCTAATTATGTTCATATGTGTGACATATTTAATTTCCTGTTATACTTTGGTATGGAGTTACTTATGTTTATGTGGACCTGATGGTCATTCTAAATAGTTGGGTTTATCATCCAAGTAAGTTGTATTACCTAGCACTGCAAGAAGTACTAGTTCTTATTCACGCTACTTTTGATGTGAAGAAGCAAGAAGGACACCCTGTGGCAAAATCTGGAACACTCAGTTTTGCTGCAAATGTTAGATTGATAGAAGCTTTTGCAAATGCATGTGGATATGCATTAATATTTATCCAAGCTGTCATAAATGATTTCACATCATAGTGTTGGGGAACATGGTGCTCATGGCAAAAACTTTAAAGTTTAATTATAATATATAATTTTTATGCAGAAGAGGCAAATGTCAGGACTTTTTTATTTTGAGTTAAGTTCTGGTCATTTTTTAAAGTATAGCAGCTGTCTGCATTATAAAGGAGCCATACATTGTGTGGAAGGGCATAGGGGTTAAGTGTAATTCAAAGTCAAAAAATGATGTAAAACTGGAAAGCACTATGAATATTGGAACATAGTTAATAATGGAAAGTAATGAAGCCGATGTAAGAGAAATAGTAAACCAGAAATAGAGATGCTATTATATTCAGAATGTGAAAATAATTGGAAAAAGCACAAAATCCTTCTGACCACCTCTACAACTACCCAAAATGGGCTGCTTTGTGTGTGTACATTCATATATGTATGAACATTTCGAAGTGATTTGTGATTAGTATGGACTAATAATTTTATTTTTATTCTTCATTTTACTAGGCTGCACTGGCAGAGAGTAGTTTACCATTGCTTAGTAACCCAGGATTGATAAATAACGCATCCAGTGGCTTACTGCAGGCAGTCCATGAAGATCTCAATGGTTCGCTGGATCACATTGACAGTAATGGAAACAGCAGTCCGGGCTGCTCTCCTCAGCCTCACATGTAAGTGCAGTTAGCATCCGTTCAAGAAAAAATGCCTTAGTCTAAGACACAATATTACTCAGAAGTGCTTTGAAACATGGTAAGCGAAACATCTGGAACTATATGTTTGAAACTAAACAATTATATTAAAACATTTAAATAGATGAGTCTTCATTTACTTTGTAGTAAGATTGGTGTGAGTTTTGTTTTTTTAAAAAACCTCTTCAACTTGCTTGCAAGCACTGAATGTAACGGGAGGCTGATCTCAGTGGTCATTTTCACAGCCTGGTTTGTAAGGTATAGTCAGAATGTTCATGTTGGAATTAGTTGTAATTTTAACTATGAGTCTCTAAACCATTTATGAACTGTAGTAGAGATATTGCTCATTTATATAAACCATAAAATGCAAAGTTTAACTGTTGCCCACAGTTTACATAGAAGCCAGTAAAGTGTAACTTTTTGCCTGTCGTATAAATCAGTGTAATTACATATTCAAGTTTAATTACTGGTGCGTCTGTATTGGCAAGGTTTATATGTTATATTTTATGCAAGACTACGATTCCTATTAATATTTAGCAGCTAACTATATCATTAATTACTCTAAAATCTTTCCCCTACCATCTTTTTAATGGAGCTGAGAGAGTGGAAGTATTAAAAATTGATGTATTGTGGATTTCAGAAATGTGTCTGAAGCTTTAGAAATGCCTGGCCTTAATCAGTGGTGTCAAACGTGGCAGTTTCTTGTTTACTAAATAGTAAAACATGTATCTTGGAGGTATTGTTTCCCAGGTTATTTATATAATAATTAGCAGTGTGATATCTAAGTAGACTTAGATTTAAGTTTACTGTAGGATGATTTTTAATGTGCACGTACAATTATGGTCTCTTTTTATCTGTGTTTAAAATAGCTGATCTGATTTGCCTTTTTTCATTCCATTTTCTCTTTCACATTTTTAATATTCATTTTAATTTCTAGAGTGGGATATTTAGCAGTAATTGAGACCAGAGTCCCTTTTTCTTCTGCTCTGGTGCATGAAGAATCCATTTTGATCTGTCCCCTAAAAAGGGGAAATATTTTGCTGAGTTTTTCTTCTTTTGTTTGGCATGTTAATATATCTATGATCACATAGAAATGTTTATTGTCACACATTTAATTGTTTTATTGCACATTTATTCTACTTGCCTTTGAAAATAATACACTGTGAACATTCATGTATTTTATCAGGTTCCAAACCATTACTTTTTCAAAATGGAAAAATTTGTCTTTTGGAAGTGTCTTTAGATGTATTAAATAATACAAAAGAAGTAATAAAACTTGAAGTAGAAAGAACATGAATATATGCTCTTGAGAGTAACACTACTCTAAAACAAGTAAAGTGAGCAATCAGACAAAAGTTTTTATATCCCATGCTTTATGCTATCAACCATGCAGTGGGTAGCTTGAGGCCTTTTACTTTTAGCAGTTCTCCTGAGTATGCTAATGCTCTCTTCCTGTATAAAATGCCAAGACAATAAAACTTTAAAGAGCAAACAAGAGTTAGATCATGTGTGTTAAAAACAGCTACTTTACAGAAAAGAATGACACTTGCTATTAAAGTTGTTTTGTAAGTGTTTGGCAGATCTGTTTACATATCCTATGTACTGTCTGCCATTCTGCTGGATAAACTGAGATAGCTGTGCATATGATTATGTAGATATGGCTACATTTATAGCTGTGTTTATAGCTAAAATACTGCATATTGTAGCAATTCTTGCCTATAAAAAAAGGCAAATAACTTGAGTTACACCCTAACTCAAGATTCAGCCTTCCTTTCTCATTTCTATGATATGTCATTTGTCAAAACAGGCAGTTTCAGGGCTTGCCGTGGTGACTCTTTCGAAACTTACGAGTACATGTTGCTCAGTTCTTGATAGATTGAAGCAACAGAATGTAAATGCACTGAGATACCACTGGAGGAAAAGGTTATGCTCATTCATCCCTTGCACCAAATTTAGTGCAAGATTACTGGGCTTCTGTGAGACCATGAACTGTCAACCAAAAGATAAAGGCTATGACTAGATACCTGCTCGCTTGTGAATTTTTTGCCTTTTCCTTGCTGATGGGGCCGAAAATGTGAAAAAGGGAATGAATGCGATCTGCAAGGAAAACTCAAGAGAGGGGGGGAGAGGCTTGTGCAGGAGGCAGAGGACCAAGGGAGAAGAGAGGCGTCTTCCTTGCCTCCATTACCACGTTGACCAGGGCCCTTCATTTTTGTTACAGCAAAGAACATTACTTAAGAAAATGAGAAAAGAACATGGGGAAAACATGACATAAGTAAAATAAGTAAGGAATATGGCAAACAATGAAGAGAAATTTAAAATTTTACGTTACTTACATGGATTACATAGTCCTCAGGGGGAGTGTTAATGAAAAATAGTTAATACACTGGAAAAAAAATATTGTGTTGCCACAAGAACCCACTTACTTGTGGATTCCTGAGAATGTTCACCCAGGAAGTTTGGGTGTTTCTCCCCTAGAAAAGTGTTCTTCGGGGGGTTGTAATTACTGCACTCACCTGTAAAGTCGGTGGCTCTGTTAATCTCCAAGTAGATTAAATTTCTATCTCCCAATTCCCAGGAAAGCCATGACACCAGGAATATGCTGAGCAATTACATTGCCTGCCATCTTGAAGCTGGCACACAGCCAGGAGCAATGGAGCATGGTGTTAGGGAAAAAGAGGCAAGAGGTTGTGTGCAATTTAGTGATCAGACCATTCAGTTGGGAAGGGGCAGAGTTTGGATTCTAGACAAGCTTCCAGGGAGAGACATTTGTATGGTATTAGAGCATCAACAGAAAATGCGAAAAGAGTCCCAGTGACAGTGTCAAGAGCAAGCATCTCAGGCATTTGGTTGTTAGAACTGTACTGAATATCATTTTATCAGATAAATTTATGATAGCAGAACTTTCTTATTTTGGAATATTCATATTAATTTTTTAGCTTAAATTTATCTTTTTATAAACATAATGAAAATTGTGTGTGTTTACAGTAGTCAGTGTTTCCGTGCTTTGAGCATGAGAACATTATCAGAGAAATTGATTTTTGTTATTGTAATACCTTAGCTATTCAGTGTTAGAAAATGGGGAAATTATTCCAGTCTTTGGATTTGAACCTGGTACTTCACATCTGGTTTTCAAAACAAAGTAGTAAGAGCAGTTAGAGTCATAAACTTATCCATCTGTGGACAGGTATCTAACATGGGTAGGTGAATCAGCTTACTTAGAAAATAGTCTCTGTTCATTGACTAGAGAAAGATGGTAGGTATGTAACTTCAAGTAAATGTATAACATTTAAATGCTTGTTAAGTGCAGTGAATCCCAGCTGGTGTATTTAGGGCAGTGGCACTTTAAAAACTTTACAGTTTTTGCCTTGGGTAATGAGGTATAATCTGCTCCATTTCTTACACTTCTTGAACATTTGAAAATACTGCAGTAAGTTTTAGGTGATTAGTATAACCATGGCCTGGTAGTGGGGATATCTTCTGTATTAATAATTACATAAAGCATTTTAAATTTTGTGCTGCATGCCTCCCAGTTTACATTCCCAGTCTGATGAAAGATGGTAATTCCATGATCCAGTATGCAGCCTATCACTAGTGGGATCTCAAATCGTAGGCTTACTTTCTGTGCTTCCACAGTATTAAATTCAAGTTCTGTCTTAGATTGGTCTTCAAATCCAATTCCTGGTAGGTTTATGTGGACACTAACATAAATCTACATTAAGAAAATATATTACTTACTGTGCACATATATATTCTGTTCAAAATTCCAATTTCCTCTAATACTGGTTGTCAACAATCAGTGTCAGACAATTATCTTTTCATTTAAATCAATACTTAAGGCTGTTTCTTCCCTCGTTTTTTGAACGTGGACTACTCCAAAATTACTGTAGGTTTCAGCTGATAAGCAACAGGTTTCAAAGTGACAAACACAACAGACGGTGTTTTATATACAAAAAATCATTATTTATATAGAACTAGGTGCTACTAATCTTGCATAACAATTGTACGTGGATTTAGTTGGAAGTTCCCTTTAGGGTATAAATGCAGAGTTAAAAGTTAAAAGTTAAAAAAAAAAGTTAAAAAAACCAAAACACAAGCATCCAAACAAATGCAATAAAAGCTGCATGGTTGTGGGAAACTTTGGAAAAACTTTTATCGTCCCTGAAGAAACAACAACATTGGATAAGACATGGAATGATACTTAGGGACAATAATGACAGTTCATGCGTTAGTGATAACACAACTTCTTTTTAACCTGCATGTCATAGCCAGTATACTGCTGAATTGTTTTGGAGGGATTTGAAAGTCAGTTCCTTCAGAGCTGGTAAACTTAGATTCTTACCTGAACATGGGAATCATAATGAAATCAACTTTGTGCTGTTACTTTTCCTGTCTCTGTTATATGTTCAAGAGTTCTCACTCTCGGGGATGGAATATCAGGAAGGGAAATCAAGTTCAACTGCTTTTCTGGTGTTTGTGCATTTGTACTAGATTGATCACACGTAAATGATTATTGCAACTGGCACAGACCAGGGTGTTTTATAACAAGAACACTTGGTGTGTCTCTTGTCTATGTGTTCATATTTTGGCAAATGCATCGTGCAAAATGACATTTTACTTCACTGTATAAGCGTGGGAGGAAAAGGTAAAATTCTAATCTGCAAAGCTGTTCACAGCAGTTGAGAAAACAAAAAGAAACTGGTCATCAGAAAATTGTAGACTGAGAAAATGTAGTCTTGCCATAGGAGACAATGGGGTGGTTATGCCATTCTGTTAAAACTCACTGCAGCTCATTTAATAAGGAGTGGGAGGATTTAGCAAAGGAGATAGGGAATGCAAATATCCTACTGGTGAGGTTCTGTGGAAGGGGATTATTGTCATGGATTTCTCCCTGCTCACACTGTATGAGAGTGTAGACTGAGGACAATGCAACTAATCTCTTATGTTCTCAATTGACTGATGAAAATCTAGTTCCTAACAGCAAGTCCAGAATCCTGGAGATAATGGATGTCATTCTGATTTCTGGAATTTTAGTTGTTGATTGCTTTTTAAAAAAAGTACAGTGAAAACAAAAAATAATTTTTAGAGTCACTTCTTAAAAAGTGAATTCATATATCCTCATCTCATATATGACTCTGTGTGTTCAGCTATTGTAGTGCTGTGTTCTGTAAGATGGGAATTGTTTGAAGCCAAATGTCAAGGCATAAATATATCCCATGATCTTTAAAGCTGTTTCTAGAAAATGTTATGTTGGGTTGTTGTGAGAGAGAATAACTTTTGTCCAAATGAACAAGAGTAACAGTCAATCTGAGATGAATTAGAAAAATGAGCTTATTCAGTGTAGTCCTTCGTCTTCAATTCTGTCTCTGAAAGGGTGAGTTCCAAGCATTGGTGGTTTCAGTCACCTTTTCTTTTGTATTCTGCTGTTGTTCCCAACCCTACTCCTTTACTTTTCCCACTCTTGCCCTGACTGGATCATTTCTCTCTGCAGTTCTATCTGCATAATCATCAAACTTGTTATTTTTTTTTTTCAAACTTTTTTATCTTTAAATTTTATTCCCAGAGGCAAATATGATTATTCTGCTGTAAGATCATTTACTTTTGAGGTGCTTCAGTTTGAAAGCATTTCATTGTCAGATCGTTCCCATATCTGATTATTCCAGTCCCCCACTGTTAAGCTTTCACACCACTTACAGTAGGTTACCTATCATTCCAGTTTTAATCCCTTTCATTCCCTTGTTTCTTTAACTTCATAATGTTCCAATCCCCTGTCTTTCCTTCTTTTCCTTTTTTTTTTTTTTTTTTTGTTATCATTGCATTGTCCCATTTCATGATCTCTTTGCATTTACCTTGGAGGCTTGTTCTGTTCTAGGAGACTGCTATGATCCAACTCTCTTGTTCATTGTATAAGACTTGACATAGTGTATAAGAAAACAAACTCTTGAAACACATCAATTAACAGGGATGTAACAAGCATTATTAAATAGGTGAGAAGCATGTAATTGAGCAGATGAATGTGGTAGCAATTGCAGTATTTCTGGGTATCCTTGTTCATCAAAAATGTTTCACCTAATCACATGATATTTAATGCCTGTATAACTTAATTTCACACATTTTTATTCGTAAATTTAACATAAGGAAGATAATGGGCAAAGAGACTTTGTGACAACAATTGATTTTTATTTTTATATGAAAAAAGGAACAGCTAGGAAACAGGATCTTAAAGGTTATAGCTTTTGTCTGAGCATATTCCCATTGAAAGAAGCTGTATTGTGAGAATACAGCCTAGCACTGCAAAGCATCTGAAAGTGACAGGCAAGTCCAGCAATCCAACACTTTATCATATTATTTTCTTACCATTTACATTTTTTTTTTTGCCTTTACTGATTGTATGCATCATGCAACAGTAACTCTTGAGTTGTGGCTGTGCCTCCATACTTTCATACAGAGCCACTCACGTGTGGGCACTAGTGGAAAAATAAGCAATGATGTTCTGATTAATAATATTTTTCACCATACTCATTGACATAACTTTACTTGAATATTTTCCTAAATGTTTTGGGGGGTTTTTTTGCATTACTTTTCAGTCCATTTGTCGTCTACATTTTGCTTCTGTTCATCAATTTTCTTACCTTTCAAGATGCTTCAGTCCTTTATCATTTCCTCTTTAGCTTCTTAAATGTTAAGTGTCTTACTTTGGATCAGAAGTTGCTGTTTCTTCTTTACAGTATTCCAGACCCAATTGTTGCACTTCTACAGCACATTCCCAATGCTCTTGACAAAAAGATCACTCCAGAGATATAGTGCCTTCAGCTGAAAAGTGTCAGATCCCTATAGCATGGCTTGCAGAAGTTGGTAGGCTCCTGTGGGGTTTCACAGAATCTTTTTGGAAGCTGTCTTGCTGAAAACTTTGTGGTACTGCTGTCATGAATTCTCAGTGTATGGGCAAAATAGTTATGCTTTTCACGTAACAAGTCTGAATAAGAAAAGGCAGCATCTTAAGTATTGTTACAGATGTTAAAAATGTGTTTGAAGTTGTGCAACTAAATCTCTCTGTGATGTGGTTGTGTAACTCTTAAATTTAGTTCATAGGAGATGCCTGTCTTTGTACAACACAAAAGCTGAGATGATAGTGTCATTAACATTGCATGTCTAAAACTGCACATGCCGTTATGTATATCCACTTTTGATGATTTCATTTGGATTTTGAGTAACTCTAATATTATAAGCCAAAATTTTTGAAAGTGTACTCTCTAGATATTTTTTTGTAAATACACATGTCCAAAATATGTCTTTACATATTGTGTAAACAGTTAAATAAAAACATACAATTATATCCAGTTGGTAATGTTTATACCAGTAGTTTAAATTATGATCCATAAATCCAAGCAAAAATTAGTTGGAAAATTTAGGACATTATGCTGAGAAAGTGTTATTATTTGATTATTATTTAGTCCTTAGAATATGTAGAAAACTCTAATCACTTTACACATTTTAAAATACTAGATATCTCAATGCACTTTTTTTTTAAAGAGTTTATACAAAGACTTCATCTCAGTGTGAAACCCCATGTGTAGGTCACATTAAAATAATCAAATATCAAGATGACTAAAGATATGATTATACCTGGCAATGTCCATACACAAAAGCAGTGTTCACAGTCTTCTGGCAAAGTGCAGTTGAGAAAATTTGCTGTTGACATCTAACAACAGTCTAGAACAGTGCTGGGAATGCATATGTGTGGTGCAGACCCTGTTGTAGTCTCTGTTAGGGTTATAACTGCAGGTATTCCAGTGATTTTCTCCAATGAAACAACAATATTAAATGTGTACCTTAAATTAGGCTGAACAAATCCAGTAGTCTTCCTCCTTTACCTAGACTTACCAAGTTCATTTGTTCCACTGTACCCATTTATAGAGGTTTAGTGTTACAGAGCCTTTGCATGACCATGGCCTCTCACTAACCCTTTTCAAAGACTTCCATAAGCTTCTGATTCAGATGGATAAGGGGAAATGTTTCTTTGATACAGTATTATGCTGTGATAGTAGTACTCTGGGTAATTAGGGACTTTCCCCAACTTAATATTTTATTTTTCTCTATGTTTCCCCTCCTTTTCTTCATTCCCTGAAAATTTGGCATTATCAGACATCACAGCTGAAAAGCGTTCTCTGAGCTTTTATCTCTTCTTGGTCTAAGAACACAGGAAATAACAGTCATGTTGTGGGCAACCATGTCATATAGTTCCTCTCCTAAAATTATCATAGTCAATCTCAAACTGAAAGCCATTATGAAACTTCATTCCTTTGATGATTATAAGCCCATTCCAATTTCCAGACTAAATATATTCCAATTCAGTTTCACTGATATAAATTCTAGCTTACATAGTCTTTCTTACTCTTCCTTTTTTGTTTCTCAGATGTGTTCTGGAGAGCACACTGTGAACTTTGAATCTCCATTTTAGTAGACCTGTCCACTCTCCTCATCTTTCTGGTAGCTGTTCCAAAAAAACTACTCAGTTATTTTCATGTGCAGGTGTTAACAGTTTTTTGAAACGTTACAGATGTAGTTGTATATAATGTGTTTCTTCTTTCTCTCTGTTCTTACGAGGAAAAAACGTATTTTAGCTAAATTCGTCTAAACTGTTGTGGTTTATTTTTATAGTAAAGTATTCAACGATGGACTGGAGCCCTGTTGTGATAAGTGCTGTACAAAGGCAAAACAAAAAGGATTTTCAAATCCCTGAACCCAAATTCTTGCAGTCTTTAGGTAGTAATTGACTTGTTTAATTTTGGAAAATCATCTTCAGATATAGTTTGAATGGAAGCGGTATATTACGTACACTACTGCCACCATGTAGAATAGCATCAGGCTTTGTTTAAGAAGTGTTTGACACAATGCCAGTTGGCATTAGACTGCACTTACAGGTATGTTAAACCAAAAGGTAAACCATGACTGCTAGCAGTGAAATACCTTGAGATGAGCACTCATTTGTATCCATCTAGAGTTACTGGAATTACAGTTTAAAACATGTATTTTTTTATTTTGTAGCTAGATATTTATAGATGTAGTAATGAACAATGTATTGCACTGTATATATTTCATCTGGCTGGAACATACTGCCCTGTGAAGCAAAAGTCTGCATTAAGCACAGGCCAAAGTGTGTGGTTAAGAGGCAGAATACGTTAACCTAGGTTCTGTGATATCTCAGATATGTCCTAATCAGCTCAGTCTGCAGGCAGACTATATTTGTGTTTTGTTGCAGAGGTCATAGAGATATAACATATTCATGGGAGGCATGATTAGTATTCACATGTTAACAACAATTTGGTAAAATGTTCGAGAAACATTAGAGTAAGTTTGAAGTGTTATATGTAAGAACAATCATTGGTGTAAATATGAGGTGGTAATGATTGGATATACAATCATTCTTAGACTCTAGAAATTGTAGCAGGTCACCAGCTGAATGTGTACTGGCAAAGGTATGTGGTGGTGAAAGCATACTTAACAGGAGTGCTGTACATAAAAGTAAGCTCTATCCTTCACCCAGTTCTAATTGGCCTTTTCTGAAGACTGAGGAAGGACTGAAAATATTAGGTTTGTAGGTTTTTAGGAAGAGAGAAACTGGGTGGGGAAATTATGACAGTCTTCAGAACACTGTAGAGAGAAGATGGGAATGAACTTAACCATTGGGAATGGGACAAGAAATAATTTATTAGTATTTCAGCAAGAAGAGTTAGGATAGATGCCAGAAAAAATAAAACCTTTCTGACTGTAGGATAATTAAGTGCTGATATGTGTACCAGCACAGAGACTGTGGAACCACTGATACTGGAGGCTTCTGAGAACAAATTAGAAGTGTTTAGAAGTGGTTTAGGTATAACCTACTTGGTGGTAGGGGATGAAGAGACTATATGATCTCTTGAGGTGCCTTCGAACCCTCTTTTCTTTGATTCTTACAATAAATCTGGAAAAAGTAAGTTTTTTCAAGTATGCTGTGTCTTACCTAGAGGCTAGCTGAATTGTCCAAGTCCATTTACTTTGTAATCTGGAATAGCTGTCATAGCTAAATACTATAGCTAAATTTAAGCACTCTTATTTTTAAGATTGAATGAAACTTAGCCTTACAGAAAAATATATAGTGAGTGTAAGATTCAGCTAATGTGAGAAATGTTAGCTAGGGCAGTGCAGATAGTCCTACACAGGTCAGTTTGACCCATTTGTCCCTGCCAAGTGTGATGTGTCGTTCTACTTGTTAAATGCTGCCAGCAACTATTCAGCAAAAAACATATAGAAGGGCTGGCCATTCTCCAGGCTTGTTCTAACAGGCAAAGCTAGTCGTCACTTCAAGTCCTAGTTCTTAAACATTGAAAAAGTAAAATAAAAGATCAATGCTCCAAGAAGCTTAGCATATGAAAAGGAAATACTTTGGTAGCATCCTGCTGAAAACTTTGAAACATACCCTTCAAACATACCTATCAATCAACATTTTCAATGAAGTCTGTGCCAGAAGAAAAAATATACCATGCCTAGGTGTAAGTGTAATGCTATTTGATCCCTTGCTGCTGTATTAGAACAAAATGCTTAGGTGCCACTGTGGACAAATGTTGATGATTAGCTTATAAAATCTCACAAAAGTGTGTAGGAATTGTTAGTAAAAGAATATTTTTAGCCTTTTTGTCCCACACTATTTATCTGATCAGTTTTCCAAGATAGCAGAGTTTTATTGATGTAAAAGTTTTCAACAGAAATTTGAAAAAAAATTATACATAGCCTGTATTTATAATAAGATGTATAACAAACAAACATAGTACAGTCCAAATTCTCCCTCAGCTTTTCCTGGATCATTGAATAGCTTTCCAGATTTTCCCTTGCCTACTCTAACCCATAAATAACACTGAGATACTTAGTTGTTGCTGCTAAGTTTCTGTATAACTGATGCAATTTTTAAAACATCCCAAACATTAGATACTACAGAGCATGCCAGATCCATAGCGTCTTTTCTTAAACTTCTTTGTTTTCAGGCTTGCTCTTTTTTCAATGGTTCTTCAACAACCCAAAAAATATGCAGACACTGAAATCTCTAGTATTTTACCATTTTCCTTTGAATCTTTACCTTAAAAACTTCTGTGCTCTTTCTCCCTAATCCTTTTCTTTGTTTAGCATGTTAACTTTCGACGTTTGAACTAGATGCAGTTGTTGGTTTGAAAGACTTTAGAGGCCTTTGCCCTAAGCTAATTTCTAGTCAAGTTTCTACACTTTTTGTGGTTCTGTAACAATGAAAATACATTTATTTAGACACCAAAGGAAGCAAGCCAATGTCAAGGATAGGAATTTTAGTAAGAGTCACTAGTATCAGATAATCTATTTTAATGTCATCTTAATCAGAACTTGATTCCTAAATATTTTGATTCTGTAAGAAGGGCTAATTGTGCATGAGTTTTGAGGCTCATCTGATAATATATTGTTAATATGTCAGTTTTCCAGAAAGATCCTTTCTTTACCTACAGTTCAAAGATTTAATTGGATTATTTCTGTAGTAAGTATTATTAAAATTAATAGCATATAATATATTAGTGCAGATAGGGTATCCTTATTTATTGTCTTGGCATTTTCTTGCCAAGTTCAAAAAACACACAAACCAAAAAAAAAGCCCACAAAGGTTGAAGACCTAGCCAATTTAATTACCAGTTTCATAATCTAAGAAAATAATCCATATGTTTTCATTAGCCATTTTTATTCAGAAATATTTTTTTTTGTTAAAAGGAAATGAAATTGTCATGTGGGTACCAATAAATCTGTGAATTTATTCTATAGAAATTTCTCTGTACAACACTCATTTCTTTGTACAAAGCTGAAAGGAAGAGGAGGACATGTTTTGTTGGTGGTTTTTTGGTTTTATTTTCAATATTTTTTTCAACTCAGACTCATTACTATAAAGCTGAAATTCTTCAAAAACTTGTTTTGTATGTTTTCCTTTTCATTCTGATTTGCTACCAATATCCATTTTGAAACTTTGCTTAGAATAGAAACTGCAAGTTTTAGCTGTCCCTAATTTAAAGTGAACCAGTTTATATTTTGATGTGCTTGGGCAGGACCAAACTGATAGGGCAAGAAGCACCAAACACTATCTATAATAATATTACTAGAATAAATTCGTAGTGGGATAAATGTAGTGATAAAATGATCATAAATATGCCATATTAAGTTGGGTGACCCTTAAGTGTGGGTAAGGTGAAGGTGAACATTTGCTTTTTTGCTATATTTTCCTTATTTCCATATTTCTAATATATCACTTTTACTCATATCTCCAAACTGCTACTCCTCTTGTATTGACTTCAGTGGCAGCTAAATTAAATAAATTTGAAGTACTCCTATCATTTTTACTGTTTCCTCCTACAGATATGTTTACTATGCCATAGGTCACTTCTATTGTCCTTTTCTGGATTCTGCTGTATTGTTTTTGAGGTGAGTGAGTAATAGCTAAAAGGTAGTCAAGTACATTAAACATATGAGTTGAAGTGAGGGCCTACTATAAAGTCATAAACATGTTCTGTATTATTGTCACTGTCATTATTCTCTACTAGTTAGTCTAACATACTGGGTTTTGACTTCTTAAGCAGAGATACCATTGAAGGATTCAAAACAACATATTTCCCAAGTGGTTACAGTAGATAGATCTATGTGGGTAGTTTATTTTCTTTCTTTTATTTGTCAACAAAAACATGTCATATTATTTGCCATGGATTGTCAGCTCTGTTATTTTTTTCACAGTTAACTTCACATACGACTAATCTAAATATATTGTGTTCTTACCTCTGTATCTTATTCTGGGGTATTCATAATTGTATTTAAAATAGAAATCAAATGCAGGATCTTAGAATTCTCACTGTTAACCTTCCTCTATATTGTGAAATAGTCTTTTGTTCTTCCTTCATCTAGTGTTTTGCCAGTTTTATTACTGGCAAATCTTTGTGTTTAATTTTAGTATGAGTTAGATTTTTGAGGTTTCTCACAGGAATTCGTTATTTCACCTCATTTGTCTAGCAGAAAAATACGTGGTTCACTATGTGTATCAGCTTTGGTTATTCCCCCTTCTCCCCAAGTGTTCTGTCAGATGCATTGCGTATTTCACTTACATCTTCTGCTGTGAATAAACTTCACAAGTGAAATCATGGCCCTAATGAAGTCAGGGGGAATTTTGCCATGGACTTATATGGGATCTGGATTTCATCCCAGGAAACGATTTGTCTTCATGTCTTTGGCTTTCCCTCATTTCTTATTCTGCCTTCAGTCACTCCTAATCACTCCTAATCTCCATCTGATATTTCTTGTGGCTGCTTACAGCCCCATTTCTCAGTTTTAGTTCATTAAAATCTTTTTTTTTTTTTTCCAAATAAGACAAGGAGTTCTCCCAGATCTGAAATCTTTTTATTAGATCTTTGAAAATTTGTACAGTCTTAATAGTCTACAATATTAGCAAAATTGCTAATGTTGAAATCTGGAACCTTTTTATCTGTGCAAATACAAGCAAAAAAATTTTTCCAGTTCTGGAAGGACTAATTAGGAATGCCCTGTTAACCAATAAGTTTCTAAGTGATTTTTAGAAAGGTTTGGCATATTTTTCTGTTAATAAAAGTGTAATGTCTTAATATTTTCTCCTATGTATATTCCCCTAAAATCCAAAACATACAGATAAAATAAATCCCCTTCCCCTTCCCCTTCCCCTTCCCCTTCCCCTTCCCCTTCCCCTTCCCCTTCCCCTTCCCCTTCCCCTTCCCCTTCCCCTTCCCCTTCCCCTTCCCCTTCCCCTTCCCCTTCCCCTTCCCCTTCCCCTTCCCCCCTCCATACACACTCAGAGTAGCTTTCCTCTGCCATGTTCATGCTAGATCTTCACATGCAATTAATAGTTGTTCTTGCCTTTCACTCTGGTCTTCCATTTGCAATGCCTGGCTGTTCTTTGATTCCTTCTGGGACGTAAGAATATGCTGGGACCTGTCCTGTTTAACATCTTTATTGGTGTCCTGGAGGATGGACCTCTTCCTCACCAGGTTTGCAGATGACATCAAATTAGGGGATATGCGTACGGGTAGGATAGCCATTCAGAGGACCTGTATGGGCTGATGGACTGGGTCAAGAGGAACTTTATGAAATGCTATGCCCTGCACTGAGGAAGGAAGATCCCCTTACAGTGATGCACACTAGGATAGCCTGGCTGGGGAGCTGCCTTGCTGAGAATGCATTGGCAGAGAGCAGGCTGAGCATGAGCCAGCACAGTGCCCTGGCAGCTGAGGCCAACAGTGTCCTGGGCTGTTTTAAGCACAGCAGAGAGCCAAGGGACTGAGGGAAATTATTGTCTCCCCCTTCTCAGCACTCATTAGACCACACCTGGAATACTGTGTCCAGCTTTGGCACCTCAAATATAAAAAAATACAGCAGTAAATTGGAGCGAGTTCAGCCAAAGGCCACCAAGATGGTTAGAATCAGAAGCAATTGTACTGTGAGGAGAGGCTGAGGGAGTGAGCTTGATCAGCCTGGAGAAGAGGCTGCCTTGAGGGTACCTGACCCTCAGTACCTACAGGGAGATTAGCAAGATGGAGCCAGGCTCTTCACTGTGGTGCCAGACTGAGAGACAGTGGACATAAGTTAAAATGAGAGATTCAGGCTGGGTGTAAAGAGAACTCTTTCCTCATCAGGACAGTCAGGCAGTGAGTGGGGCAGTTGCCAAGAAGTTGTATAGTCTATATCCTTGGAGGTTTTCAAGACCCAACTGAGTAAAAACCCTGAGCAACCTGGTCTGAACTTTAGCTGTGCCTTCTTTGGGCAGGAGGTTGACCCAGAGATCTCCTGAGGCCCCTTTGACCTGAGTTATCCTGTGATCCTAGAGTTTGTTTCCATAAAGACAAAACAAGGAGAAAGTGAGCAGAAGCAACCTACCTTTTCAGCAACTAAGCTCAAGAAGAAAGATGCTCTGGATTTTGTTTTACGGATACCAGCAAAGTTGTATCACGTGCCCACTGAAAAGATGGATCTTACAAAGAGCAACAACTGAGTTTGTATCTTTTTAAGGTATCAAAAAAGAAAAGTTTTGTTTGCAAGACCAGTTTTGTGCAGTTGGTGATAATGGGCTTTGTGATTTTTACATTTTTTTTCCTAGAGGGACTCACATACTTTTTATCTTAAAATAATTGAATGGAAGGCATGAAGAACACCAGCTTCTTTTACAGTGACTGATAAAATTTTTCAAACACCTACTATGAATAGAAAAGCACAAGTATCTAGTCTTGGAGGTTATAAAAGCAGTAATAGACTTACACAAACTCAGTCTTACTTGCTCCTGCACCTTACTTGATGTGCCAGAGGCACTTTGTGACCATTGATCATTAATTGCATCTTACACTGTCTCCTCTAGTGATGAACTAAAGAAGACAAACTTTAGTGCCCTAATTAATTATTCCAGTGCACTCTTAATCTCCTGACAGAGTCTGCAACAGTGCCTGTCACCTAGGACCTCTGTTTTTCATCACCAAGTCAGTGCAACTCCCAAGTCCACATGGTAGACATGAAATCCTTGGTGATAGATCAGATGATAGATACGAAAAGAAGTATATTTTGGAGGGGTTTTTTGTGCTTCAGTGTTGTATTTGAGAGAATAAAAGGTTGCTACTTCCCTTTTTTTTCCTCAGCATGGTTCTTGGAGGGCCCAGGTTGGAAGGGTGTAATTTGAAAGTGGCAGGTTGACAAAGCACATCCAGAAATACCCTCATTGAGGTGCAGTGTTTCTATAGGCATTGCATTTCCAGTCTTCTTCCACCAGGATGTTGTAGCTTCACTCTCTCCTTAGTGAAATGAGGTAGCACACCCTCAGCTTCCTGACAAGGATATGTGACAATAGGACCTTCCTTCCTTTCTTGCTTCAAGCTAGAGATTTGCATATAGGGATTATTTTATCTAGGAATAATAGCACTTCTTCAGCATTTCACTATATGTGATAAATACATGGGGGAAGTGATTCCTGATGTTCAACAAAAAATAATAATGGATTCTGTGACAGTTGTAGCATTACTGAATTTGTATTTCATGACTCATCTAATACTCTTTCTTCCCTTTCTCAATATTTGGATTAGTATCTCCCTAAATGGCTGCACATACTCATGTCAATAAGCAGTTCACTTCTACTTAAGAAAAATAATAAACTTTTTATAATAGCATGAAATTGTAAGGAGACAAAGTAATAGAATTAGATATCTTAAAAATACTGTAGGATTTGAGGATTTGTCTCCATTTGCCTACCAAAGCATAAATATAAAAATTCTAGATCTGATACAGTGGGTTGGAAAGGAGAGCTTTTCTCTTTAAAATGCTATAGGTTATCCTACAGACCTAGAGCTGTACTGGCAAGATGAGATACAGCTCTTCCTGAGGAAATACTAGTCCAGAGGTACTACGGGGGTGAAGAAAACAACCAAACAAACAGGTCAGTTGCTACATCTGTAATATAGTGATTGTCATTTTACCAAATAATATTTGGTGAAAAGTATTTCTGTAGAAAAGTATAACAAGTCACAGCTTTAAAAATGTTAGGTCACACAGAAATAGAAGTTCTAAAAAATATGTGTTTCAACAGCTTAAACTAGAAAAATATTTTATATATGTTAGATGTTAACACAGAGAAGTCTTTAGAAAGCCAAGATGCTTCAGATAAAAATAAAGATTAAAAATGTTCTTCAAATACTAAAATATAGAAGTGTACAGAAATAATTAGTTCGGCCACAATATTCTTTGTGCTTTAGTAGCTTACCTTGTTGACTTGGACACAAAATTTTTCAGGCTTCCACAGTTCGAAGAATGCTGTAGCTGTGGATCTTTTTAATATCTTCTCCCAAAGTATACACAGAGCACTTTGTGTAGATGAATCAAAATTGCACTTGTAGTTCAGGATGCCTACAGCATGAAAGAATTGAGGGCAGTGTGGGTAATAAGTAAAAATGTAAATAAATTGCAGATGTCAACATTAAAAGTTACACTGGAATTGTGGAGTTATAGAAAAGATACTGTGTTACACAAATATCACATGTTGTGTTTTGTTCTTTTCATATACTGAAGCATACTTAATGTAACGGAAGTAAAGACAGTGGAGAAATAGTACAGTTGGAAGAATATCTGCAGACTAGCCTATTGGTTTTGAGGTTGTAATGTTTGTGGGCTTAAGGCTGTCTCAGAATTGTGAAGAAGAATGGGTCAAACTACATCATTTGGTTTGGGAAATGATTAAAGTTCTTTGGGAGCTACCTAATTTTATTTTTTTGTTAACTTTTAAAAATCTTTATTACTTTGACAGGAAAAAAAAAAAAAATTAAAAGAAATAATCAACATAGGTTGTCATACCACATATGGCTTAGAAATTGTTCAGTCCCAAAGATTCCCCTGGGAAAACTTTCTTCAGCCAAGTTCCAGAAAACTCGTCATCTTTATATACTCCTACATGAAGTCACTAGGAAAGCTAGTGAGTCAATAGTATCAAAATTAAAGTCTCATAGAAAATAAGCCTGGGAGGGACTTCAAGACATGATCTAATTTATTGCCCTTTGTGCCATTGAATACCAAAGTAAAAAACTCCTAGTGTTACTAGGTGCCTAAGTCACCATAGCAATACAAAATACTTTCAGCTGCAACCCAGCAAAAAAAATTACCCTTTCATGATTTTAGACTGATTATTGCAACCCCTGTGTGGAATAAAAATGCACTGAAAGCTCTTAAAAAAATTACATGACTTGCTGCAAACCATACGCTTGGCTACAAAGCTCACAGTAAGCACATTGACCTAGGCAGCTTTTCTCTCTCAACATCTACCACCTCTTCAATACAAAGGCAAGAGCAAAGTTTTTTCAGTGCCAGTCATTACATTGACTTAACTGTCTGAGAGACTGCATCTCTCTATCATGATGTCCCACAGCACTTTCCTTTAAATGATTTTAGCAGAACATTGAAGACTTTGGGATATAGGCAACAATGTTTAGAGAACCCAGATCTAAACTCTGAAATTTATTCCACTGGGGATCCTGGAGGATTTGTGGCACTTCCCCAGTGGCTATCAGAATTAAATACCAACCCCCTTGCATTTTTTTCTTTTTCTTTTTTACATATACAAATGAGAACTTAACTAATTATTTTTTTCCTTCCATAGAATTGGATGAAAAAAATACAGGGAAACTTAAATCATTAAATCTTTGTTTTGGAAGAAGAGAAGTGCTCAGTGTCTCTGTGGTAACTGATGGTTATGAAAGGCATTCCCTGACTTTGTATTTTTTTCCAAAGAAAAGTTGTATTTTCTATTCAAAGCCTGGAATGAGCAGTGTATCTACTAACCAAATCCAAACCTTGTTTATTGTAATTATTTATATTTTGTTGTCCTGCATTCTCACTGCTGTTTTGCCAGATTCGGTATCCCCTTACATTAAAGCTGAGGTGACGTGAAACCTCTGTAGAAAACATGCTATCCATAATTGAGAATATTGTATCAAGTATCTTTTCTCCTTGTTGACACCAGCTCAACTCAATTTAATTACAAAATCATGTACTTAGTTATAGGATCTGGTTGTTTTCTTGTCAGCAACAGCATACGTTCTAATGTGTAAAAGTTGAGTGTAACACTTGTTGCTTTTGCCTAGATTTTAGTGGGATTTTAATGGCTATTATGCAAAACAAGTTTTTCCAAGGCAGGATCAGACTAATCTTGTGCAAAACTCTAAAAGACAAGTTCATCTTGTATCAAGAGTTATTGTAGGCTTTGGGAATTTAGCTTCATCTCTAAATATTTGGAAGTTACTTTATACATTCCTTCCTAGTATATATTTGTCCATCAACTGCCTGTCTTGTTATCTTGCGTTTTTCCTTTGAAGCCTCAAAGCTCTTCTCCATCAGCCTGCAGACAGTCTTCATGAGGCCTCTGTAAGTGTCCAGCAACTGTTACCTGTCTCCTAGCACCTGACAGTTGTTCTAGTTAAATGTTATAAATGATGATGTCTTTAAGGATGTAGTATATATCTGAGAACATGAAATTGTAGTTAGCTAGTTGCAGGAGTGAGAGAAAAATCTCCATGTTAAGCTGTAAAGCATGTGGAAGAGTGAATGAGGCAGCTGCAGAGACAGAGGAACTTTGTGTTCTGTGATCTATGAGCAAGGAAGAAGTAATGTATTGAAATGAGCAGGCAGCTCTGCATGTGATCAGAATCCTTTTATATTACAAGGGTCTCTCACAGATAGAATCTTTTTGTATTACAAAGGTCTCTCACAGCGAGTTTCATTTTGAAAGTGCTGGGATACAAGGAACATTTTCTAACAGTAGATCCACCAATTGTAAAGCAGGTGATCCATGGAAATGAGTATGTTCATTTGTTTATATCTTTACCAAAAAGTTATTTGAAATAATTGAGCATTGCCATATTTTACTTTTGCTGCTGCTGCAGACATCTCCTTCACCTACTATTTGTTACGCTGCATTGTTGGTCCTGAGCTCAGGTGAAGATGTAGTTTGCCAGCACTTGTTCAACAGGAGGCAGCCATTCTGATGAGGACATTTGGACATGATGTGGTAATAATACTTGCTAAGACATTACTTCATCATCCCTTTGTTTTACCAAGGAGTTAGCAGTGACTGAACTCACTTCCCACAGATGAGTGTCTAACCTCTTCATAAAGGCCCCCAAGGATGGGGACTCCAAGGCTTCCCAGGCAACCTGATCGAGTGCTTCACTGTCTGTACTAATTTTTAACTCCAGCATCTAACCTGTTGCTCTTTCTGTAAGCTAAGGCATCCTTCTTTCAGTCTTCTGTCATAACAGTTTTTTTTAAACCTCAGCCTGGATTTTCTCAAGTTGCCACATATTTGAAATGTCATCATCTTCACCAGTGTGTTTGCATTACCTTCCATTTTGTTGACATCTGTGAAGTTAATAACCATGCTCTCTATTCTATCTTCTATGTCATTAATAAAAAATACTGATTAGTTCTGAACCCAGGATTAGTCTGTCAAGGAACCATACTAATCTTTGTTAAAATACAGGTTCCAATTATGTAGTGGATAAGTTAAGTTTTGATGAGAAGTCAGAAATCACTAAGCTATGACCTGTTGTTAGGATTTGAGTAGCCTGTTATTGATAAAAAAACATGGCTTATATAAATATTTTTTCAGAATTTATGTTTAAATACCAGGCACTTCACATGGAAATTTGTCCTTAGTACACCACTCCCATTGTACAACAAAATGATAGTGTAGAATTTTGCAAATAAATACATTATATCTCTCTATTGAGACACACACACATACATACTTTAATATTAGTTACATACAGATACCAGTCTGAGTATTTTGCTTTCTATGTACAATAAATATCTTGGGTTATATCATACTGTACTGAAAGTTTTCAAGATGAGAATGTATTCAGCAATTCAAAAGATGGGTGTTCAGATCTTGTTTTGCTTATGGAAAAGAAAAAAAAAGGTTTTTGGTTTTTATATATATTTTGTATAGTTGCTTCCTCCTCAGAAGATACATAAAATACTATATCTGTAAGATCCTTTACATCTCTAACCAACATGCCTCAACTTTGCCTTTCAACCTTTGATTTCAAAAAAAAAAGTTCTAGAGTTGAGGGAAATGTTAGTTTCAAGAGCCTATGTCTTATTCCTTGTGCTTACGCTTCCAGAAAGAGGTGTTTGTATGGCAGTGTTTTCTGTGAGCTGTACTCATAAGCTGCTGGCAGAAAAGCCTATGAATTTTTTTTTTTGCATGGACAACTGAACTGCTTGCTTTTGGTCTTGATTTACTGTTGATCTGGAAGAAAGTATCATTGACAAAAATGAAAATTGTGTATCCTGATTAGTCTTCCAAGTTATTAACTCTTCCACAGATTAGTCATTGAAATACTGTTTGAACTGTCCTTGCAAAAAAGAGGTCCTCAATACAAAGAAAATAACAGCACAAGAGGAACTAGTATTTTAATGTGTAGTGCATTTTTAACGGATATTTCTTGTTATCCTCCCTATTTGTACAGTGGCTGCACTACAACCACAGAAATGTAATAAAAACAACCTGACCACCACCCTTAAAGGAACTGAACTCATTTGGTAAAAAATAAAAGTTCTGCAGTCAGAATTTTTTAAGCATGGAAAGGAAAGTATAGTGATGAACCGTAGAATGGTTTGGTATGGAAGGGACATTTAAAGATCATCTAGTCCACTCCTGCCTGCCTTGGGCAGGGATATCCTTCATTAGATCAGGTTGCTCAAAGCCCCGTCCAACCTGACTTTGAACACTTCCAGGGAGGGGGCATCCACACCTTCTCTGGGCAACCTGTTCCAGTGTCTTACCACCCTCACTGTAAAAGATTTCTTCCTTATGGCCAATCTAAACCTACCCTCCTCAAGTTTAAAAATGTTGTTTCTTCTTCTGCCACTACAAGCTTTGGTAAAAAAGTCTCCATCTGTCTGACCACATTAAGGTCTTCCTGGGAGCCAGGCTGGACAACCCCAATTCTCTTAGTCTTTCTTGGTAGGAGAGGTTTTTTCAGCCCTCTGACCATTTTTGTGGCCCTTCTCTGGACCTGCTCTAACAGGTCCATGTCTGTTTTGTACTGGGGACCCCAGAGCTGGATGCAGTACTCTAGGTAGGATCTCATGAGGGCAGAGTAGATGGCGAGAATCACCTCCCTCAACCTGCTGGCTATGCTTTTTATGCAGCCTAGGATACGGTTGTCTTTCTGGGTGGCACATGCACATTGCCAGCTCATGTCCAATTTTTCATCCACCAGTATCCTCAGGTTTTTTTCCACAGGACTGCTCTCAATCCCTTTGACCCCCAGCCTGTATTAATGTTGGGGATTGCCCTGACTCAGGTGCAGGACCTCGTGTTTGGACTTGCTGAACTTCACGAGGTTCGTGTGGGCCTGCTCCGCAAGCCTGTCAAGGTCCACCTGGAGGGCCTTCCTCCTCTCCACTGAATCAACTGCATCACTCAGCTTGGTGTCATCTGCAAACTTGGTGAGGGTGCACTCAATCCCACTGGCTATGTCAGTGACAAAGATATTAAATAGTATTGGTCCCAGTACAGACCCTTGAGGGATACCACAGATGAAGGAATATGCTGGGTATACCAGTGCACAAAATGCAGTTTCCTGGGAGCCAGAGAGGGGACAGAATGTTGTAATAATAGTGTTACAGCATCTGGAAGCAATTAATATGGCATTATATCATGATTAAAAACATTGAATACTTCCATCAAAAACTTAGTCGCTTACAATTCTGAAGAAAATACCTGAAGTTTGAAGCTTAAATGGAGTTCAGAAGTTCTCTTCAACACTTACAAATCTTTGAAAAAAGATACTAAGTAAAAAACCTAACTTTATCAAAGGTCCCTTAAATCTCAAGGCACACAATTACTTGTATTGCCTTAAAAAGGGATGAATGGGTTTCCTCCCCCTTTCAGAAGACACCGTTCAAATGTTTTTCAGTGATAAAAGTAATTTCTAAATGACCTCACGTTCCCTTGCACCATATCTCCCAAACATATAAGAACAAATATAGTTAAATTTAGATGAAGGCTGAAGAACCTTGTTGTCTGTGCGTCCTAATAGTTGAATTCAAATTCAGTAAGGTCTCTGCTGAGGTAGATACTGTTATGACCTCAGCTCACCCTGGGGTGTTCCAGACCTCAGGT
>NC_133935.1:59804109-59821609 GCF_031877795.1 Strix aluco
TTCACAATTAAAGAAAAAGACCCTAAAATCAACAGATACCCTCTTTCAAACTTTATTTTTACGTATAATTAAGTATGCATAAATAACAAGAATATTGTGAGCTTAGGTGAATGTCAAGCTATTTCAGTTATTTGAGCTCTACACAACTGCATATGAAGAATTTTATCTAGGTATCCCCTAGCAGACTGTCAAAAGTAATGTACAACAATTTTCTTAAAAGATACATTTTAACTTTAATTACATATCTGAGAAATTATGGCATACACAATGATTCATGTGTCAATGTTAAATCTCTGAAAATCAAGAGAAGCTAAAGCTCATCCACTGAAATTGAAAACAAATCAACAAAAATCAGTGGGCTCTAGTTATAGAAAGGACTGTATGTGTTAGCAGGATGTTGGCAAAAAACTTTCCCCTATTTCTTCTAAGCAGTATGAAATCTGGGCCAGCAAATAACAAAGCAGACAATCTGACTAACACTAATGTAAATGAAAATATTATATTGAAAGTTTTACCATTTCTACTTAAAGCAATTGAAGACTGAATGAATTGGAAGTAAAAAATCAGAAAGAGCAAGAAATTACTATTGGGCAGGGAAGTAGGGGGAGAAAAATCTGCTAGTCTGAAAAAAAACCTTTATTCTAAACTTTTAAGAATTATAATAAGAATTATTGTCCATTGTGTAGTCAAGCACTAATAATAGGGGATGCATTTGTTGTTACAGTCCAATTTAACACCCTACACCTGAAATATCAGTAAAATCTGTGGAAACTATTAATGCAGATCAAAAGCAGTGTGGCTCTAAATAATTTCAGTGAATATATTTAGGTAAGATTTTTAAAGACCCCTGAAGGTAGACAACCTTGTAGTATGTAGCCAAATAAACTAATATGGGAGCTAATATATCAAAGTGACGTTTGTCCCCCATAGCATAGCCATAGTCTGTAGCTAAACAAAAGAAAGTACCTTAGATCAGAATGCGGAAATCAAAAGGTAATAAAATCTCTGTGAGAAAACAGGGACAAAATACTACTAAAGGTTAAAAACATTTTTAAGTTCCCGTATCAAAGGCTAATATTATCATTAGATGCATCCACCTGTGTCAAATAAAAGCTGAAGGAAAAATAAAAGGTAAACTTTTTGGTTTTAATACCACTTTTATTAGGAATCATGTGGTCATCAGCTTTTCAGCAGGTTCTTATGGCTTCCAAACTGTCTGAGGTCTAGAACACCTATTACAGGCAATTGAGCACGGGTGGTATTTACCAAACTCTACAGAACTGATACAGTGTTCACATTTTTACAGCAAATCTCTGACAAAAAAACTAAAGCTATGCTGTAATGTTTTGTATGCTTTTAATTTTTTAACAGAAATTATCTCATATTTTCCATATGAACATAGTCATTTATTTTTCCCCTCAGTCCCAAATAAGATTATATCTTTTTTAATACAGTGAGCATTAGTAAGTGTATCTGTATATGTGTGTGTGTATATAAGTAGCTTTATAATAACTTGTTTTGTGTGGATCTGAATCAAAACTAGATCAAGCAACACTGCCTAGCTTTATGGTTCATTTTGTATTTCAGTAGCATCATTCCAGTCTTTAAAAAAGTATTGTACTGAGAAAGGAAAAATAGATCAAGATTTTCAGGGTCTTTCTGTTGATTCCTTTTGTCATATTTCTTTTCCCCTGTACAATGAATAATTAGATCCAGTACAGTGTAGAGGGGAAGCCTGTACTTCATACAACAGCCAGATCTATGGACTTTATTTCAGGATTGTTTTTTGTTTATTATACAGGAATATAGGGCAGGCACTGAAGTTAAATATTTATATCATGCGTACATTTTTATCCTATTTTTATTTCCTGAGGTTAGTAATAACCCAAGTGTTTTAGTGAAGGAAGTGTATTTTATTGCCGTATCATCATTACCCCTGAGCCCACAATTCATAACCTACAGGTAAACTTCTGTATCCAGCAGAAACACATGAAAGTTAATGAATGAGATTCAATAGATGCTGGAGTCCATCTGTGGGTATGGCCACTGAATGCAGGACTTCCCTCAGCCCAAGCTAGAGTCCTGGGGCAGTGGTAGAGGTTCTCCAGCCTCCAGTTGTACCTTCCATTTGGCTTCACGGCATCATTCCTGTATGGATTTTCTTCTGCTGGAAAACTCTGTTCATTGTATTTCTGCCATCTTGTTTATTTAAATATGTGCTCAGATGGGACAAAAACCCAACTTTTTTAATATATGAAGTAAAAAGTGACTCCTGAAGTTTGGTAAGATTCTTATCTCAAGACTAGTTCTGTTTTTCTCATGTTTGTGTTATTTAAGAAGCCACTCCAGGTTCCACTGTAAGGTAATTCTCATGCTTGATGGGCCAGTTAATGTAATTTTATTTGTTGAGAATTGGATACATATTACTTGACATCTGTAGTAATCCTTTCAGAATTTAATTCAACTTTTATGTGCTTTAAGGTAAGAAATATTTTAATAACATCTTATTGATTACTGGAATGTGTAGCACAGCCATCCTAACGTGTTGATTTCTAGTAATTATAGTAAAACAGCATGCCCAGTTGAAGCATTAATTCAGAATGGATATGAACTAGCATATCTTTCTTCCCCTTTCAGGGGGTGGGATACTTGTTAAATTTATCAGATGGGAAGAGACAGCAGATTGAATAATTTCAAATAGTAGAAAAAAAAGCTATAAAGTCCAGTGAAGAAGGAAAGCCAGATCTCTGAGACCAAGCAGTGACCATAGGATGGAGAAATTAGAAGTGGCATTCAAAGATGAGTAAAGTCAGTAGGACCAATTAATTAAGACAATGAACCAGAAGATATTTCATTTACCTGAGAACCTAAAAAGAAACTAATCCCATTGTGAGCTTTTGCTCTGCTTCTTCTTCAGATGATATTATCATATTCATGAAAATGTTTCAGGAAAGAAATGCTGGAATCCCCAAATAAAAATGCTTTTTATGTTTTCATTATGTCTTTTTTCTTCAGGTGTCAGGTAAGTTCTCGAGAATTACAGCATATTCCAAAAACTAGAGGGAGCATAAAGAGACTTATAAAACCAAAATAACCAGTATCACTTAAAACTTGTTGGGTGTTATCAAGGACTTGGGAGGTGGCAGCATTTCACCCTGCCCTGTGACCTTTTGTACAAATGCCAATTATCCCATGATAGATGGGTACTAGAGAAAGACTTCATTTTACTCCTTAACCACACAGCAAAGGAATAGGAAATTCAAATGTTATGACAATGTTGCAAGTTCACAGGAGTACTGGCTAAATGTGAGCAGTATAGTCTCCTTTCTCATGCAACCAAGTTTTTGAGACAATGTTTAATCAGTGAGTTTGATTTCTTGATGTTTATCTTCATAAACAAAAGCTAAAGCTTTACAAGTACAGAGATACTATGAAAAATTAAAATTATCCATCCTGGCATTTTTGAACTACTGAATGTTCTAATTTGTGCGCTGTGACTCTGCATGTTCAGTTCTGTATTATTTTTTTATGCTCCCCACTCTGTACTTGTAAATTCATACATAAAGATGCAGCACTTTGTCAAATGAAATTATCCACCAACAAAAGTAATAACAGGATCTTCAACCCAGCATAAACAAGCATGCAGAACCACACATGTCATCTAAAATACCCATTACCAAACACAGCTGTCCACTTAAGCTCGAGGAGAGGAATTCCTTTCCTCAGTTACTCCAGCTGACTCTCAGATCTGCCTCTGAAAAGCCTTTCCTCGCCGTTACAGAAACAAATTCATCTTGAGCAGGCACGAAGTGAGGACAAAGTAGAACTGAGATGGCAATTTTTGGCAATTTTGTATGCAAAAAAAGAGTTATTTCAAAAGCCCACCTTTGTCAAATACTTTCTGAATGTGAGCGGCCTTCCTCTTCCCTCAGCAACCCAATGGTTTATTTCCTTGAATTATTTTGATGCTTCTCCTCCCTGGCTGTTCCAGAGTTAACCAATCAGCTCAGCCTTCTGCTGACTGCTGAGAATAAGGGCCATTTGCCAAGTCATTGACCTCTACCCCAAACAGGCTGATGGAGACCTGAGCAACATTCAGACTGCTTATGTAAAATACATACTGTAATGTCCAGCGGACAGGCTGGTGGTAGGGGCTGGGGCGATGGAGAAGAGAAAGGTGATTCCAAATTTGCCTGCCCTGCCCAGATGAGATGTGCTGAAAGTTAGTTTGACTGGGGCAAACTGCTGACTGTTTCACTTTATTAAACAAATGCATAAATGAGGCAAATCCTGCTTTCTTACAAGTTTTGTTATGAAAGGTTCACACATCTTTGTGTGAAATGAAAGCATGACGCTAATCAACACCTCCTAGTCATTAGCATACACATTCTATATATAACTTCTTTTCCTTTGCACAGCGAGATCGCAACAGCTCTTTTCCCTTTCATTCAAACAGAAATTCTATCACTAATACATTTTCTGTTTGAAAAATGCAATAAAAAGATGTATATTTTTTTTGTTGATCCAATGTGATTCAGGCCAGATGATGGCAAAATAGGTACAGCATGACAGGAAAAGCAAAATTAAGCACAATGGAGTAGGCAAGGGCTCCGTGTCATTTTTGACCTCTAAAATGTTATCTTTTTCAGTCTTTGCATCCAATGTAAATGGGACAGTATCTTTCTATACAGGAAAAAGCTAGCAATTAGTGAACTAGGAAGACCATGATCTAGATCTTCAAATGGGACTGAATCATTATCATGTAATTACAGAGGTTGAAGAAATATTCACATACATGTGAGGTATCCACACGAGAAAAAAATCATGAAGTTGTGATAAGGTAGAGTTGGGGGTTTTTTTAGTTATGGTTGGTTTTCTTTGGATTACACAGCTTTGTTTTATTTATTGCATTATTTATTGTATTGGGATTTCACTTTTTGACTGCGTTTTTCATAACTATCTTATGATTGTCACATTTTTAACTTTTCAGTTTCTTAACATTAATGTCTTCCATTAAACTTTGCTTAGAAAAGAAAGTTAAAAGTCAAAAGAAAGCCTATTTGGAAAGTGATTAATTGTGCTTCTTCATTAAATGTGCAAGTGGAGAATGACACCTTACAGACATTTTCATGTCTGGACCCAATTAGCTGCCCAGTAAGGCTGAAAACACGTGCATACCAACACAGGTGGCCCCAGTCTGAGGCCTGGGCACTTGTGCTCATAATCATGCTGCTGTTTTCTTTGATAATGCAGGACAGAAGACCTCATTTATAAGATGAGAGCATTACATTTGAAAATAATACAGGGTATCTGTTTGGGGTTTAGACTACATGATTATGTGGTTTGGCTTTTTATTGCTGTTGTTCAGCAAGGTTAACCTGTTCAGAGAAACAAGAACCACCTGTTGGAAGTGTAAATGGGCTCTTATGTACAAACAAGAAACTTAACGAGATGCCAAAACCCTAAGTCTAAGCATCAAAACTTGTGGCTATAAAATGTGTGTGCAAAACGTAGGTTCATGCTGGTGGCAGAAACCAGGATACACAACTTGGCTCACTACTGAGTTATAAAACAATTCTGTGACAAACCTCTGGAACCACACTGCGCTTTTCACTCTTCTAAACTGATTTTGTTTCACTTCAGTTGGAAGAAACTCTGTTTAGAATCAACAAGATGCTCCATAAACATTGGGAAAAGAGGGAAGAGTGAATGCTACATGCTTTTGAGTGCATTTTAAAGGGTACCATGTAGAATTTATGCACTGAAAATAGGATGTTAACTACCCAAGCAGAAAGAGCATGATCTCTGATCATATAGTTATCAGAGTTTCATTTTTCTTTACCAAAGTGCTTGTAGGCTGTGAGAGACTGAAATGTCCTATGACCGTCTCAAAGCTTGCTTGTGTCTGTGCAAACCTCCAAGAGAAGCTGCTGCGGCCTGTGAATTGGTCTGGGGAGTGTCTCCCAGAGAAGTGGGAGTGTATTCAAGGATGCACCCCCCCACTTCTTTGCGGTTGCATTGTCAGACTCTTTAGACAAGCCTCAAAGGGGCAGAGGTGTGCTGAGCTGGCCCCATCCTGTAGCCGTTTGTGGCTCTACTGTGTAGGCCAGACTCCATGCCTGCATTGCTAATGAACTGACAAGAGGCAAACGTTCCTGCCCTGAAGCCAGATGCAACAAAAACCTGTGGGACCAGAGAAAAAAAAAAATTAAGGGGGGCAGATATGCTAATCAGTGGATACGATGAACTTAAAAAGGCAGCAGAAAATTTTGCTCAGTGTGCACCCACCATCGAAGCCAGATCCGTGTGCACCCACCACCGAAGAACTGAAGACTGAGGACCAACGGGACGTCGCTGGATCCATGGTGGTGACTATTCTTGCAGCCCTATCCTGCATCCCTGCTTTATTTCTGTCTTTTCCTTCCATTCTGTCCTATCACTACCCCTCTTCACCTTTTTAATAATAAAAACCTGTTTTGAGTATACGACATTTGACCTTATTTGTGTCTTAATCTCACTCTTGGGATCGTATCGAAACCTCCCCCGACATTGGATCGGGACATAGGCTACCTGTCTGATCATCACCGGAGACCAGCCAATCCAAAAATTAGCCTTTCACATATCCTAACTGCTTCTGGGCTCTCCTAGGCTACTTCTAGCATTGAATAACAGAGATAAATTCAGTCTACTAAACTATTTCTCAGTAGAGAATTTAAAAGTTGCTGGTGGCTGATAAATACTAGAACATTTTTTAACCAGATAGCATATAAATCCCTTTTTCTTCTCTATTAATAAATCAAGAACAAAATGCTCTTTTGTCATATTGTAGTGACAAGTCAACAGAAGCTATAAATATGGGAAAGCCTGTTGGGATAACACTGCTTGCACTCTGGCTTTCATTCCATTTGCCTTGCTCTCCCTGAACGCTTTTACAATAGCATGTAGGAAAATACTTTACTGGCAGGTAAACAAAAGTCTAGATGCAACTCTCCTCCTAAACCAATAGCCCTCCAAAAAGAGGATAAAAGAAAGAAAGGGGCTATGTTGCCTCAGTAAAAGGCTCCTTATCTGTTATGAAAATTAACCCCTTTGGAGGTGATACAGTTTAATCTGTGGCTTTGCCAGGCTGGAGTGCGACCTTGTAGGAATTTTGCATGGCAGTGCCCATTCAGGAGTGAGAGCAATGTACTGCAAAATAGGCAGTCTGCCGAAGACAGGCACACCTGTAGCGGTGGGATGGCTGCCTGGGAGAACTTGCTGGCTGAAAATCAGCTAGAGAACATGCTAAATATACCACCCATTGGTCTGAATTGGGCACCTCACTGTCACAAGATTGCTATTTAGCTAAAGCTTCCCTACTCTATAGTACAGTAACAGAAATGACTATATGATGGACCTACTGTAAATATGAAGACAGTGCCTGTGGGTCCATAATCTTTGGCCCCTTGAGGCCTGCAAAGTTGTAATTTCAACCACAGACCAAATGTTTGGCCACCCTGGAGAATGAAGAATGATGGAGAGAACAAAGTATGTAGAGAAGGGTCCAGTCAGCCTGGAAGAGGACTGATACATCCTTTCTTTTTGCTGATGCCTGAGGATTGAGTCCTCTGAACCATGTTTCTGGCAGAAGATTCCACAGCTATGAAGATCAGACTTCTTGTGTTTAGGTGGAATACTATTTACTCATTAATTAAGAACCAAGAATGTCAGTTTTTACTAGTACTAGAGACCTACCATTCAGGGTTTGGAAAAAAACATGTTCAAGCTCTCTGCTCCTAATCTATAAAAATGTGTAACTGTCACAAATAAATTGTTTCAAGGACATGGAAACATGCTGAGCAAATAGATCAAATTTTGGATCAGATTAGGAGCTATTTCAGTGCAAAGAAACTATATATTTGAAACTCCTTGAGTTTAAAATTCCTTGATCCCCAAATCCCACTGATTTTCTCCCTTTCTGTGCCATGGTCCTTCTGCTGCTTGCATGATTTTAAGGTATTTAAATTTTCCCTAGAGAAGATCACAGGCTCATTCTGCTGCAGACTGTACAAACACAGTGAAAAAGCCGTTCTCCAGAAGACTGTAAAGGCTTACAATCAACATATATAGATATGTTGATATAACAAGATATAACAAAACTCAGTACATGAAACATTTACAAAGAGAAATGATCTGGTCAAGGTCAGCAGAAAGATCAGTTGCAGAACCAGCAATATCATTCCAGACTCCGGACTGGCAATCAAGGGCAATAGTCACTACTCTGTAGTTGCTAGATCTCTTTATACACAATATGACTTATAGCCACAAATGCAAATGTATCAAAATAATTTCCACTCAATTGTATTCTCCTCTGTAAATCAGAAACTAGAAGCTATTGCCATGCACTCAACAGCATCAGTATTAATTGGTCCCATTTCATATTCTTTTTGTCTGACCAATGCAGCTTGACAGTCTCTAATGGGATTTTCAGATGCACACCATGGATTCTTAAGTGATCACTTTTTCTCCCCAAACATATGAGTTCTCTCTTATTCAGACCTACTTCCACACCCTTCTGGTACCTAATTTCCAAGCACACAATGAAATGCGAATTCTTTTTAATCTGTTTTTTCCCTGACAGTAATTGCAGACACATCTAAATATATGAGTTAATCTAACTAATGTTTTTCTCTAAATGCAGCTCTATTTCATTCACTCTTTTAAAACTTATTTTATAAACTAAGTATTTTATATTTAATGATATTAGTAAAATTTTACAAATTTAGAGACAAATTAAATATATTCTCTCCACACCAGAGGTCATACTTAGTCCCTGTAGCTTGAGCATATTACAGATAGATGAGACTAATTATCAGGAACCCAGCAAGGACAGAGAATGTAGCTTGCTTGGTGAAAAGGGAATGTTGAAACAATTTACTGAATACCCCTTATCCTTTGGACTGATGCTGTATTCCTAGGATTACATATCTATGTCCTTGATGGATATTCTCCATTGAGTGGAGACTGCCATTGCTCCAAAGTATAGACACTGTAAAAAATACGGATTAAAAGCCTGCTATGAGTACCAATTGCAGTTCTAAATGGTGTAGAAAATAATCTGGGCTAATCAATATTGTCATTAATGTTTTTACATTCATAAAATCCCAATTGTTGTAATGCATGAAACCAGCAGTACATTTACCAAATAAAATATCCTTTCATGCCTGACAAAGGAGCAATGAGGTAGGCTCTTTTTGATTGTTGACTCAATATTATAGGATGTTTACAACTAAATCTATATTCATATGTAATGTTTGTGAAGTACTCCATTATTTTTAAAAAATGGATCACATTATTATTTTGGAAAGCGCTGAATTACACAAACATCATCACAAAGCCTGTCTGCTTAACTCTTCTCTGTGTTTATGTAACATTTACTGTTTCATTTTTTGGCTTATCCTAAAGCCAAATTTGATTGTGAGATCTGCTAGATATAAGACCACACAGGTTTTAAAAATTTTTTATTTAGTTTGTAAGGGATGTTAAAAAATGTCCAGGTATTCTTTTGGAAGAGGGAAAACCTGCGTCCATTTAATTTGCTCTATATTTTAAACCACTTAAATCCATTTTATCATTACTCATACTCTACGTATTATTTACTACACATTGAGCAAGCCAACGAATCTAAATGACAGTACCCTTACTCAGGTTTGTACCCTACACTTGTAGTGATAGAAGTTCAGATATCCTCTTGCAGGTATTGCCTTCAAAGCTGTTACACCTATTGCATGAAAATACTCTGGCAGACTTCACTGAGGCTCTATCTTAATCTTAATTCTTTTCCCTAGCTTGTGGATCTTGTTTCTCTAACCTTTCTGAATAACTAAGATCATTGTATTGCTGTGGCACTCTGCTTGCCCTTAGCTGCACCTTCTCCATTTCTGTAATATCCTGTTTTATAATAGGGTGACCTGCACTGTGCCGTTTTCTTAATATGGACTCATTAGTCTCTTGGACTATGCTAGAATAATTTCCTCAAATTTCTATTGAATAATCATATCTATACTTTTCCAACATATTGTTTGCTTTTACCTCTTTTTTTGGCTAATAAACACTACACAAATTAGCTCACATTTTTTTTTCCCAGCAATGTAAAAGCCCTTCTTTTCTCAAGTATAGTAGTTTGTTTTAAATCAGAGGCATGTGGCGGCCATCGAGATTATTTTAGCGGTCTCTTTCTTTCTCCCGCTAGAAGCCAGACATCCCTCCCTCCACCTCCTGTCCATTCCCAAACTGTCTCTTCATTCATCCTTTCTCCCCACTCCCTGGAAGTCCCTCATATGTTGTGTCTAAGGACTCCACAGTGAGTACTGAAAGCCAAGAACTGCCTTACTTAGAGGCTACAGAGTGATGGGGACAAGAGGTGCAGAAGGGTGTGAGGTCCATGGTGGGACGAGAGGAACCCTTTGTAAGGAGCCAGAGGGGCAGCTGATGGAGATGAGAATACTGGGATAGGGGATGGATTTTATGGCATTTAAATTCCCTCTAGAGAAGATAGCAGGCAGGGACAGAAGAGGAAGAAAAATGAAGCCACTTGGTCAATGTTTGCATCCAGGTGGGAAAAAAAAGTCTTACAAATCTAAACCTGTTTCCTTAAAGTACCACTGCCAAAGCACACGCTCATCTTCACAGTGCTTACACTTCAAACTTTACACCTGTTCATTGAGACAGTTACCAAGTCACCAAGCCATTATTCAAATCATGCTTGTACATATGACTTCTTAAAATGAGCTAAAATGGGGGAAAAAAAACCCAATCTTTTTTCACATGGCAGTTTTTTGTAATTGTATGTGAGTCCCACAAGGTGACACATTCTAAGTACATCACCATCTGTTTTATCAGATCAGGCTCTCCATAGATAATTGTGATGCTGAGATCAAAACAAGACTGGTAAACTTCTAGTTGCAACAGGTTTTGACATATAAGCTCCAAAAATGGGATTTGAGTACTGATACAAACAGCTCCGAAGGTATAAAATGTCTGATAAAAATTGGATAATGCCTTTTGATATCAGAAATTCTGTATGTTGCATGGGGTTTGTAAGTCCCATATTTAAGAATTCAAACCAACATGGAAAAATAAATCCATGAACATTATAGCACCACTGTCCTAGGGAGAAAAGGATTATTTCTACTCAAAGACCATTTTTATAGCCCTTACCTTTCTTCTGTGAGGGGATTCCAAATTGTGTTTTGAGGTGGAAATTGGTCATGTTCTCCTCAAGAAAAGCCCAATAAAAATGCCAAATATTTTAATTCCACACACTGTGTTTAACTGGACAAAAATTAGAGGAAGGAAACTTACAAAAACTCAAATCTATAGCATGAGGAGGATGAAAATAAATAATTTGAAGTAATTTTTACTCTTTGCCCACAGTACCCTGTTTGGGTGGGTGCAAGAGGGTGGGGCAAGAGAAGGGAGAGCAGGCTTTTCCCCATGTTTACCAACATGTAATGGTGGTGGCAAGGTGGAAAGGAATTGCATGGTTTCTTCTCTATCCCAGGACAAATCACATTTTTTCTGCCACCTCTAAGGACTAAGCATGCATGTACCACCATCTCAGATAGCTGCAAAGCTGTCATATGATGTACACTCTCTGGGTGAGTTTCCTGCCTTTGTCTGCACTCTCCAGGCAGTGGAGCATGAGGGTGGCTCTCCAGATTAACTACACCTTACCTCTCCCAGTCTCCCTTAGACACTTCAACGTGACCCAGAGCACAGAGTTAGTTGCAGTTAGTTTAGAGGTAATTTTGTTTATTTCTTTCTAAACGCAGTGTGTGTTTTGTGGGGCGTGTCTCTTTTGCCATGTAAACTGTAGCTTTGGGATAAATCATCTGTGCAGATCTAAATCTGTGACCATCCCATACAAAGATGCTGGCTGAGTAGGAAGGATGTTACAATGTCAGATGAAGTCAACATACTATTAAACAGGAAAAGGGGAAGGCAACACAGATCTACTGCACAAAAAGCCCAATTGTTAATGTTGGACGTCCAAGAGAACCCACACTCCTTGTAGCTCCCTATCTGCTAACATTAAGGTTCTGCTTCAGCCATCCCAACCTAGAAAAGCAGAGAGGTTTAACAGCACAAGTGCAACAGTTGTTAAATCTTCAGTAGGCCTGAGAGCTGGACCATCTTTCTCCTTCAGAGACTGAGTTGTGCTCTGAGAGGTACATCTGAAGTTAGATCTGGAACTTTGCTTAAATATTCTAAAGTCCATCTTTTAAAGAAAAAAACCCACAACATTTTTCAGTGTTGATCTTCAAGAGGTTTATGGCACAAAACTTCTGTTACACATTTTTGACTTGCTAGTTTCAGCTGCTAATATTTCATGCTTTATATTTGCCTTTTGTTACATGTTCCTCAAGATGCATATTAGTCAGCATCAAAATATTACAACAGATAGAATATGGGTAGTGCCAAGCAGATTATTCTGTGTAGCTTTTTGGTATCAGACACAAGGGAATATCAGCATGAGAGAGATTGGATTGGGAATATCAATTTGTAATTACAAATTATATTTAATTAAAAAATTATAACAGATTAGCTATACCATTACTTTCTGTAATTTTCAGAATCACAACAAAAATATATTAGTGCATTATGCTATCTTATCTTCATATGTAGTGATTTGTTTAACAGCACTTTGCATAAATTAATGGAAAGCAGGAGGGTCTCTACAAGCACGAGGGAATTCACAAGACAAAATGATAGGGAATCATTTAATTTCCAACTCCACTATGTTATCCGTAAAGAAAATTATGCCCATGCTCTTTACTTCTACTGGCATAGGAATATTGCCACAGAGGGGTTGCAGTATGTGCCATCAAGAAAGCAAGTTTGTGAATTAAAAACCCAAATTTATATCCATGTTCAATAATAACAATAGGTGTTGGAATATTTTTTACAGAAAGCCTACTTTTTACCTTTTTTAAACCTTATTTTAAACCTTTTTAATGTTTAGAACTCTTAGGTTCATAGTTAAAACCAGAGTTTTGAATAGAAAATTAGATGAACTTCTGTTATTTTACTACAAATCAATTTTATTATGAGAAAAGAGAGAGCAGCTAACATAGAATAAGGCTCTACAACTGAGAAATATCAAGCAACAAGTGTAGAGCCAACTGGGGGGATGATAAGGTGTACATCTCATATTTTTTGTACTAGTAAAATTGGAGTTGTCAGCATCTAAATAAATTTCTGTATTAATTGTTCTTCTTGAGGTTCTCATATTCTTCTTGTCTTTAGTGTCTTTTCCCACAGCCCTGTTGTCTTCTGCACATGCTGGTGCATTTTTAGCCCTTCTGCAGTTTGATCGCTTCTTCAGAGAAGCATCCCGTCTGAAGTTCTCTGTCTGCTGTGCAGGAGACCACCAGTAAGGCCATATACCTACACTAACTCAGTTTGTGCCACACCCAGCCAGAAGGTGGTCTGGATGCAGAGCTGTATATAAATCTATTAACAGGTCCACTGTTTCTGCCATGGGATAGTCAATGAGCCACTAAGAGGTTTTGAGATAACAAAGGCTAATTAACCATATGTGGAGAAAAAATTCTGTACTAAGCCACTAGCTTAATATCTGGGATGTTTGCTGTATTGTACTACTCTGGGAGAGCAAAACCTTTTCCTCTTATAAAGGTCTTTGGAATGGCTCACTTAAAGACTATAACCTCCATTTTTAAGAAATTAACCTCAACAGAGCTTTTTTCTAATGGTCTTGGAAAGATGACCACCTCATTCATTCCATTGCCTTCACTTCATCTTACTGCTGAACTGACTTCATTTTTCACTGGTATTCATAAAAAATGACTTAACCTTAAAAAAATAAAATAAAAACCCTCTGACAGTGCCAGAGTTCATTTATGTCTAAGCTTTATATAGCTATAATCTAGCTTCTACAGAACAAGCCCCTTGAAGGCCTTTGGAGGTTAAATATCTGTATTTAGATCCTTATCTTTCCATTACTCAATATCCCCATCCCTTGCACTTTGAGCACTGGTTATGATTTGCCCTCATGTAAGACCCTTGCTCCCTTATTCATTTTTGCCTAATGTGGTTTTCTTCATTGTTCTGACTACACATTTTCCACTTCTTATTATAACTCAGACATCCATCCAGACAGAGTGAATTTGACAATTCACATCTAAGATTTTATCTTGATTTTTCTTTCTGGAGAAATATCAGATTGAGTTGGACTTCCCTACCAGATAATGATGTGCAATGAATCAGCTAAGTAAAAAGTACCTTACCTAACCTTTTCTGACTGTCCAGCTTGGCCTCAAGGCTAAGAGGGAAGACTGTGAAACAACATGAGCTCAGGAAGAAGCCCTGTAGTAGAGGAAGGCACCAGTCACTAAGGGAAATTGGAGGCGTATGCTGAAGCTGGGTAATTATAAAGCTTGGACGCAGATGTGTAATAAGCAGACACCAAATGACTGCAGAAGACAGCTAAATGGGCTAGAATCAACAGAAACTACATATTGATTTATTCATAGTTATGGTGGGGAAGAGACTACAAATAGCCTCCTGGAGACAGACAGCCAATGGATAACGCTGCATTATCTGGTAGCAGATATATTAATATACTCTACACAGGGAAACTAATCTGGGTTTAGTAGGCTACCTGAGTACTGAAAGGTACACAGTGTATTGATGTGAGCTGAGAAACTTGCAAAAGGTTTCATTTTTAATAAGAGAGTGGACTGACTAGGAACTATTGGCACTTAAGGTACATTAGCTCTTCTCCGAACTTGTCCCAGTAGCTGTGGCCATGTATGAAAGAAGGCCAGTGCCTCAAAGGGATTTCTATATGGTAAATCAGTTCAGAAATGCCATTGGTAGCATCTATTTTCTGGTATGTATGTCAAATATTCCTAGTACAAAAGGGACTTCTCTTGAGTTCGATCTTCCAAGCTGTACTGCACAACAAACAACATAAACCACAGTTTTCAACAGAAATAACACATTGACCCAAACAAAACATTGACTATTTGTGGTAAAAAATGCAGACATTTTTGAAACACAGGAAAAAACATCTTGTTTGTCTCTCCTATTTCTTTCAGTAGATTGTACATTGAATGTAAAAGGATTGTACATCAAAATTTTAACCAATACTATTGGTTCAGTGCGAGTTGTTAACTACTTACTTTACTGACAAAATTATTGCAGAAATTGCAAATTTATATTTCACACTTGCATGAAGTAGCATTTCTCTGTGAATAAAAGCGTTACTGATTTTGGAGATGTTACGTCACTTTTACCAAAGCTTTAATACAAAGTAAAAATGTTTTCTCCTAGAAAACTCCACAGCTGAGGCCTGAAACTCTGTGTTGGATAAAGAACTCCTATCAAAAAGGGGAGGAAGTGGAAACAGTAAGTTTATTGTTTAAAGATAACCCCATAAAACTTTTTTCTCAACATATATTTCCCTGAAAATAAATGCCATTCATGAAGTTTATAGTTTCAGTATGGGAACTTTGTTTATGAATACATTACAGATTCATATATAAGAACACTGTGTGTCCATAAGCTGCTCGTATTCAACAACCTGTGTGAAATGCATTAATTTATCTTAGGCCAGCTATCAACAGGTGGTGTCATCTCCAGCAAAACATCCTCTGTTCATGACGCTGATTTTAGGCATATTCTATTAGCATGCAGGCGAACAGATATTGCTAACAGCTTCTTTTAGCTAAAAAAATATACTATGGAGGATTCAAGCTGTGAAGTTGCCAAACTACTCATTAATGTCATCAAGAATCAATGTGTTGGAGGAAGGGGAATGTTAGTTTCAACTATCAGTGCTTTTTAAAGAAGTAGTCCTGATCCCGCTAAACAAGTAACTAACTGGTTTCATTGAAAACTGTACTTACTTACATCAACAAGTATATAAAGGTTTCAGGGGTGAAATTCAGAGCTCATTGAAATCAACGGCTAAACTGCATTTGATGCTAACAGAGCAAGAATTCTCCTTGATCTTCCTTTCTCCATTCTACGAAAGTCTGCATGAACTCCTCCTCTGCTGCAGTCCCATGGGATTCACTGGGACACTCTGAAGAATCCCATTCTTCCCACAGCATTTTATATAGCAAGAAGTAACTTGACAAGCTTCAGTTGTCAGGAAATGTATTGAGGGAATGTCTGAGAAATAAAGAAGGTCCACGTGCACATACATTGAGCATGATTTTTATCTTAGACGTGATGTGTCTCAAGCAGTTGAAAGGCAGACACAAGAGTGGCATGTTGCACAGCCCTCCCACTTTCTGCCTACCTGGCTGATTTGCAGCCATCCTGATGACTGCCACTTTCTTGGCTATTAAGACACCAAGCGTGCTCTAGCAAAGCAGAAATTGCATTTCAGAGCTCCTCCCTCTGCCACACCAACAGCTGTACAAGTCTGGTATTAGCAATGGCTGTAGGAGGTTCGCAGTGTAGGTACAACCAGACTAGACCAAAGTAACACCATATATCTTGAAGGCATCTGACCTTACTTAGTCTAGTCAATATCAGAAATTAATCCACTATGATCTAATATTTTTTCTTATTTTTATGACTAATATTTTTGCTTTTTTTTTAATGACCTTAAATATAATAATAACCACATTGATGGAGCTCCAGAAAACTAATTAATTTGTGCTATTTTAAATGCTTGTCATTTCCAACAGCCAGCAATGTTGTTCAGAATTTAAAAATTGAGCTCGGTGTTTTTCTGATTAAAATACTATAGCAGAATAATAAAACAGAAAATAGCTAAGAAGAATGGTGTTCATGCTTTGAAGTTTTAAAGCAACAAAAGTAAAATAAAATCTAATCCTACTCCATGCACTTGTTGGTGAAAAATGCAAAAATTAAAGAATAATATAAAAAAAAAGTCTTTACAGAAGGAAAATGTTTCATGGCCAGCTAACAGGAAAAGCTGAACTCACCAATGTAACAGAAAGGCATTTCAGGATTCTGGGTAATGTCCTTCAGACAGAGTCCCATTCTGTTGAGCAGAAAAAAAGTGTTGTTGAGAAGGCTGCCCTCTGAGAAGACTCTGCTAAGGGCACTTCCAAAGACTAGTTTTGGTTTTGGAAAGATTAGAAAGCCCCATTGTAAGCAGCATAATGGGTGAAAGTATACAAACATAGCTTGGAGGAGGAAATCAGCTGTTTCCTTGGAAGATTTTGGAGGAAAAGCTTTCATTTTCTAACTGAATGTTTGAAGTGGTGTGCAGATTCTGGTTTATCTTTTACATGAATACTGTGTGTAATATTTTCTTTCTTAATAGTACCACTTGTCTCTATGTAATTTCCTTTATAACTTGAGAAATTCAGTAATATTATGTTACATTATATTCCATCTGATCCTTTTTTTTTTTTTAAGAAACTTCTTTGTTGTTGTTGTTCCCCAACAAAACTAAAATTGTATCTATTTTTGACATTACAGTTTATGGGTAAAACACAAGATGTCAGAGAAAAGC
>NC_133935.1:60149109-60156609 GCF_031877795.1 Strix aluco
TAACTTTTTACTGATTCTCATAAGTTGTTAATTGTAGCACAAGGAGGACCATATATATTGAAGCTGACCTCATACTTCAAATGTGTTCCAGGAGGGATCTCCAAACTAAAGACAGAAAGGAGAATCTGAAGGGTATCTGAAGCAGCCACAACATAACATGCAGCAAGTGTTCAGCCAGGAAAGCACTCTTGGCATCTCGAGGGCACAAAGGCAGAAAACCTCCAATCATTTCCATGTTGTCAGGATTCTTCAGGTGTCAGATTGGACTTCTGAGGTGCTGAAAGACTTTGACACTCTATTCATTCTTCTGATCACTATAAACAGAAGATGAAGCTTAGGAGGTAATGTTGGGATTTGGTGTTTCCTTATCACACATAGCCCATCTTGAAATAGAAAATGTTTTCTTAGTTCAATGCTAGAAGGTGTCCCTGGAGTTTCAATGTAGTGCAAAGGCAGTTCTTTCTGAAAGAGTTAACATCTACTATTATTTCATCCTCAGGCAACAAATCTGTGGGTGCATGTGTTTGTGTTGCATGTGTTTTCATAAATATACCCACAAGGGAGGAAAATCAACCTGTATCCAATATATTAGACATCTAGCCCATTTGATGCACTTTAAGTTATTTATTTTAAATTTTAGGGACTTATTACCAATCTTCTCAAACTTTCTCTGCTTTCTTCCAAAAGTTCTGGAAAATTTACTACAGGCATAGGCCTAAACAGAGCTCACTGTCCCTCATATACTGGCTGAAAGTAGTCCTTTCCGCAGGCATCCTGTCTGCTTGCAGAAGCTCCTTTTGTTCTGATGAAGCTCTGTTGCTCTGAGGTCTTTGTCCATGTGGGATCTACATCATTGGAACTGGCCAGTTGTCACAGTAAGATGCTTATAGGTCTCTCCTGAGTACGTATCCTAAAGCTCTGAATATGTGTGTATTTGCAGGAATGAATGTAACCCACTTCAAATTGTAGCTTAGGTCATAGCATGTGAGCCTCTATATATAGCTCAAGCAGTTCACAGAATTGGCAGGTTACTTTAAATGACAGGGACTCAGTAGGTGAAAAATAGTCTTGTATTCCCTTATAAGGGTTATCAGGCAAAACAAAAGTAATCAGTTCTAGTAATCTCATCTATTAATTTTTCAAATTCTGACAAGCAAATTTTGGCTCTGCATACACACATGCACATGCACACACACTATCATATTAGTGTTCTATTTTTAGCACATCTTTCAATATCTGCATTTTATTATATAATTAGCCATAGTTCTCACTTTATCACAAAATTCCCATTAATACAGATGGGAGTTTTGCACAGGGACCGAGGACCAGATATTGCTGCGTCTTTTAACTATGGCACCATTCCAGAAAGAACCACATACATTTCCAAAACATATCCCCTGGTAAAATAAATGTGTAGAAAATGTGACTATGTAACGAGGATACAATGTTAAATACAGTGTAAAGTATAAAAATAAGTAAATAAGAAAGAGTGTATGCTATTCCGTCTCACTGCAGCTGCTGAGTATGAAGTATTTACTACAGATTTCTGAAAATCCTAGTCTATAGTAAGCTCTTAAAATAAAACCATGAACACCGCAAACACTTAAAAGATGTTCAGAAAATTGTGCAGGATAGCTCTAGAGAAAACTTTTGAGAAAAGTCTCATAATACATGTGAAGATTAGCAAATAGGTTTCATACTGTTGTCATTACTATTATGATTAGCACTTCAAAGGATAAGGTGTGGAAGCAAGGCTTTAATGAAGTGTCTCTCTAATGGAGAAGCTCTACATGATCTACTCTGTGTATGTCCTCTGAACTTTCTACACAGAAGTTACCTCTCCTGTTTCAGGAGACAGGGATGGGTTCATCGGGAGTGGTGGTTGTTACAGAGGCTACAGCTGACTACTACCACTTTGTGACATGGTGTACTCTTCTCTGTGTCACCTGTTAATCAAGCTGCATCTACTTTGACTGTGTTCTCCTGTATGTAAATAAAAAAAGGCACCGTACTCTATAAAATGTATTTACAGTAAGCTGTCAGATAGTAGAGAGTATGCCTTGTTTTCTGTCAGGGGAAAGAGAGTTAAATAGAAGATGAATTCAATGAAAGGACAAGGGCTTCTAAATAAATAAAATGATGCAAAACCACTTATATTCTCTATATTATTCTCTTGTCCATCCATGGTACATTTCTTTTTAAAGACCTTTGGTTAAAAAGCTTTTATACAAATATTTGCAGAACTGAAGCCAATGTCCTTAAAAAAAGTAACTTTAATTAAAAAGAAATTTTTAGGTCCCCATAGCCCTTAGGAGTTTTAGCATCTTGATTCTTAAGTTTTCCCAAATCCTCAAGCTTCTCAACTAAGAGTGGGAAGAGTTTAGAGTTCTATTTTTCGGAAGTATCTAGAAACTAAAGATGCAAGGAATGACAACTCAGTGCCTGAGAGTCCTGGTATGGAGAATCTTAGATTCATAGAGTACCCTGAGTTGGAATAGGCCCATGAGGATCATTGAGTTCAACTCCTGCCTCTACATGGGGCAATCTAAAAGTTAAACCATATAAAAAACAGTTAAACTATAAAGTTGAGCATTGTTCAAACACTTCTTGAACACTAACAGGCTTGGGCCCATGACCACTTCCCTCAAGAACTTGTTCCAGTACTTGACCACCCTCTCAGTGAAGAACTTTTTTCTAATATCCAATATGAATTTCCCCTGAATTAGCTTTAAGTCATTCCCTCACTGGACACCAGAAAGAAGAGATCAACAACTCCCTCTTTGCTCCCCCTCATGAGGAATTTGTATATACAGCAAGGAGATCACCCTTCAGCTTCCTCTTCTCTAAGCTGAATAAATGAAATATCCTCAGCTGCTCCTCATAAGTCATGACTTCTAGTCCTTTCACCATCTTTGTTGCCCTCCTTTGGACACATTATAATATTTTTATATCATTCTTATATTGTGGAGACCAAAACTGCACACAGTACTCAAGGTGAGGTCGCATCAAACCCGAGCATAGTAGGACAATCTCTTCTTTTGACTGGTTAGCTATACTGTGCTTAGTGTACCCCAGCATACCCCAGGCCCTTTTGGCTTCCGGGGCACATTGTTGACTTATACTGAGCTTACCATCAACCACACAGTTGCCTGTGTGATTTAGGCACTTTAAATACTTTGACTGAACCGAGGACATGGAGAGAGTGCTGGTCCTCAGCCTCAGCCTCTCCCTGCCCCTGGGGTCTGGCTGAGGGGCCATGTGCTCAACACATGGACTGGCTCACACAGGCTTTCCTGTCATGCTCACCTCCTGATGACTTTCACTGTCAGTGTGGGTCAGGACCAGAGAAAAAAGGTTAGGGCAGTAGAAATGAGTGGCAACCCTGATAGTGAAGGTACCCTATAACTGATATCATATCTTCTGGAAGAGAACAAGATTCATCGAGTTGTCTTGCAGCTTGAATCTTAATGTGGTAACCCTCATCCCTGTGTAGAGTGCTGTCATCCCATTGCGCTGGACTGAAAGCAAGCTCCTATTGTTTTCATATAATTTTTGGATCAGTTATCAGGTATTTTCAGTTATAAAAAGTGAAGTGAAGGTATGGTAATATGTCACGCTGTTTAAACACAAATGGTTGAATCCTTCATGGAAGACTCATAGGCTAATAATTACATTCCACTGTAATAAGAATTTCTTATGTAAGTAAGGGGCGGGGAGTTGGACTGTCATCAACAGCTGTAAATTGTGTGAAATTCTGAATGTCACTGTCCTATATTTCCATTTGTAAAATGACTTTGCCTGGACCATTTGTAGAAGGATGTTCATTCACAGATAAGAGTCTAATGATACAATGCTTCTTTACCTTGCATTCAAAAGGTTCTCTTTGTGGAGGATCTTCACTGATTAATTTCCAAAATGATTAGTTATATGGCAAACCTTTTAGAGTGCAATGCAGAATCATAGTCAGGATTCCTTGTGCAACAAAAAAAAAGAGAAGTTGCGGCCGTTCTCACTGATTGAAATATACTGTCTTGGATCTATATCAGCATTTAGTAAACCTTTATTGTTCTGCTGTGGGTACGTATAAAAATGCCATAGACAGTCTCACATTCTTTTTCCTACAAGGTATTAACATATAAAAATACACCTTATCCATTAATCACATTCGTTTAGTAGAAGTATTCATCCCTGTCCTAGAGCATTGTACAATAAGGTATGGAGAAGTGACTTATTTACAGAAATTCTATGGGCAAGTGAAACTATAGAATTTGAATATGTATACCATAGTTACCTGTGTGCTGTTCTGGACAAAAAAAACACCCCACCACAGAAAAATAACACTCAGTACTTTGAAAAAATACTTAACATATATGCATTTACTGAATGTATCTAAGGTTGAACATGCCAATATAGTTTTATAGCAAAAAATTACATTTCAAATGTAGAAAACATATTGAAATAGTTTTTTTGCAATGGGGAAAAAAAGGTTTTGAATAGTTATTCCATTTCCCAGTTTTCGAATGTTCTGCATTAAATGAAAAATCCTCACTCAGTAGCTCCTGCATTTGCCTGTTTCTGGTGTTAATTATCTTTTGTTTGCCCTTGATAATCCTGAGGTTGGTATGCAGATAATGAAGGCTGCAGAATCATCTCAAAGTGTAAAAAACAATGGCATTGTCAATTCTGCATCACAACACTTTATAAATTATGAATGTTATCCACATTAAGGGGAATGGTAGACTTTTAAAATTACTTCCATGAATAGATTAAATTACAAGTATTATTACATTTCATTTTATTAAGTGCATCTTAGTAGTTATTAGGGCAAATGAACATGTTCTCTCAATTACATAATAACATTAGAACTAAAAATTATGCATTGACACTCCCAAATGCATAATGCAGCATTGTATATTAATCATCCCAAACAATATTTTCAGTTTATATGAAGACAATTATTACCTATTGAACAATAACATTCTTATTGATTTATTACAATTCAGCTGAAAGAATGATTTTTTATATAAAAGCTTTGATTCTTTTCTGTATAGTTTAATAATTTCTAGCTCTTAAAAAAATGTAAGAGTCTTAATTACTCTCTTTTATGAATCTAATTACAATAAGACAAAGTTTATCCTATATTTCATTTTTAAATATCCTGGATAAGACAATGTAGCACACATTCAGCATACACCAATTAATTTAAAAGTACATTTGTTAATTTTACATTTAGCAAATGGTAATTATTTACACGATGTGGTTTTTAAGTTACATTTTAATTCTCTCAAACAATTCTAGTGGGCAGATCTGTGGATTGTCATGCTGCCTTTTATTCCAAGAAACTTTCATGTAAGTAGATTAGTAATGTTTAGGACGTCATCTAAGAACAGAAAAAGTACCTGACACTATCCCACTGACCCAAGTGGCAACACTTGAACTCATTTAAGTGGGAGGATTGAGATCTTGCACAGTACAAACTTGTGTGGCAGACAGGCATTTTAGACACCTGCAGGGCAACAGTTAACAGTGATACTTTCAGATACTTTTGCAGTATAAAATTTTTATGTGTCTGTATTATATGCACTGGTTGCAGCCCTTGCAAATTTATTTCTTTTATTTAAGTTGTCTATATAACTGTGTTTTACTATTTCCAGTATTTCTATTACTCTGTGTTAATTAGATCTAACTGCACATACTGAGGTACTGTTATTTACTTTAACATATCTGGCAAATTTTTCAGCATGATTACTTAAGGGATAATCATTCAATCATTAAAAATACAATTTTTACAGTGTCAGCAATTTTTCTTTAGACAAGGAAGAGATTGTTCTCATTTATTGTATTTTTCTGTTTTGATTTTAACATACTTGCTGTCAATATCATTGTCAGATTGTGTCACTTTATAAAACGTTGGTACATGCTGAACTGATGTTTTCAGGGGGCAGTTATTGACTCATAAGTAAAGTAACAAAAATAAATAAGAGACACTTCTGGTGTTATTCATACAAGCTACAGCTCACAGTCAGTAAATCAGCTTTGAAAGTGAATACAAATCACTCGAAATTTGTTGGTCTAAATATTAAAATGCTAACACACACCTCCTTTATCTTATGAGTCTTGAATATGTGGTATGATCTGCTTGATTCAGCAAGAAGAGTATAAAAATGTGCAATATTACATAGTCGTAGGGAATTAAAAAAATGCATTTTAATTTGAATTATTTTTGCATGGGAACACAGTACACTTTGTCTGAGTATTTAAATGTCCTTTGTGCTGCTTAAAAACAACTCTTTCCTCATGTATTCTGCCCTTATGCTTCCTACCAGCTGGGGTAGAATTTATGAATATGACCTGCAGAAAGCCCGTGGAAATGTCTCTAACAGTGAACATTTAGAATCAGCAAATCTTCTAATTGGTCATTTCATGGGGTTATGTAGCCAGTGTAATTAGACATTGTTTATATTAGCAGTGGATTGGGTAACATGAAATGACTAGGTGATCCTTTCTGGCCTAATGTTATTAACTAAACAAAGTAAGTTAGACTCTTTATCACCGTTACATCAGATTAAAAATGACTGGAACTAATATACGTGCAGTTGACAAAATAACTAGCCTTCTTAGTTCCAATTAGTCCTCAATTAAATTTTATCAGCAGTGGTGTCAGACTTACAGCTACACTAAATTGTCTTTGAATCTGATTCCTTTAGTTCTCCCTCTTGCCAGTAAGAAAGTTTCAGACATGAAAGTGTTAACAGCTCCTTTGAAATTACTCCTATTTAAGAAGAAAAATCATATTACTTTCTTAATCTTTCTAATTCTATTCTCATAAGATGATCTTGGATTTGTTCCTTTAGCACAGACTCTTTAGTGCAGTCCTGATTTCTGTATTAATGAATTGAGAAGATGACATCAGGCTCTTAGGTAAGTGCTATAAACTCAGTCATATGATTTTTATAGTAAGATATCATGTGTAAAAAAACCCCAATATTTTGTCCTTTCTTACATCAATGTTTCTTTGAAAAGTGATAGTTGGATGTTGTATAGGTAGCACACAAAAGACCGTGTAGTAGTTTGTAATTTACCTTTTGATCATCACAAGAAAAATTTCTACTGGGAAATGAAAGCCAAACATAATTCACTAAAATTACACTGAATGCCCTCTAATCAATACAGATAAATCTAGAGTTTGTTGTTAAATCGATCCTCTCCTTTATAGAGATATACTGTCTTGATTGTTTTAGGGATAATTATTTCACAGGGAATTTTTACGATGATTAGTAGAAACGAGACAACAGTAAACTTGACTCGGAGCCATTGAATTACTGTGCTGCAGAGTGCATTTGTCTCTTCTAGTTTGAAGCTTAGTGATATCAATACTGATTTATATCATTGCACGCGATGATGTTTTCCTGAGAGAAATGAAGTGAAGCTGATTTCATTTCAGAAATGAACAGCCTCTGTGTTTGTTTTTCTTTTATAAAATTGTCAGCTCTTGCCAAT
>NC_133935.1:60161609-60226609 GCF_031877795.1 Strix aluco
AAATTCGTTTTGGCTCCATGATGCTCTTACACCATTATAATCTTGCTTAAGCCATTAGAGTCAGTGGTGCGGCATGCTGTAGAGAGGGAAGAGGAAAATTAGTCATTATAAATATAAATTGATTAGAAGTGATGCATCATACATATATGGAAATGACTACAGGAAGGTGTATATGATGTTTATTTCAATTCCTTGCCTTATTTGGACTCACACCTGAAGTTAGACTCTAGTGCATTTTAACGTCAAATACATAGATGAATACCATGATATATGTTTCATTTTTTATTTAGCTTTTGTATAAGCAGTGAGGATCCAAACTGTCACAAATAATCAGCTGCGTTCCGGTCCAAATGGATCCTGGTGGACAGTGTTGTTCCTGAGAAATGCCTTAGAAATTATTCTTCCCATTCTAATACTAGAAGTAGAATTAAACCGTAGTTTATCATTATCTAAGATCAAATGATAAGGAGATCTGTGAGGCAGTGTAGTACCTCCCCATACCTGAAAAACAGAGGAACTTTATGCAGAGATCAGTAGTTTTCTTCCTTATTTCTATATTTTATGCCCTGTTAACAGAGAAGTTAACTAGTTAATTCTGGATGAGGGAAAAGCTACAGAAAACCAGAAGACCCTCTATATAAGCTCCTAGAGGCATAAACATTATTTATAGTACTTCATTCTTATTTAACTGAGGGAAGTAAGTGTTAATAAATGCTCAAAATAAAGAGATTAGAAATGTGATTTAGCACAGTCAGAGATGGTAGTTATTCATCAGAAGTACCTATTCATTTTTTTCCTATTTATTTTTCTTCATTTTTCATTGACATAGTTACCTAAGAGACTGTTTTGATATTGATAGTTCAGGGAGGAGCAAATGCATGCACTAAGGACTTGGATGAGATTCTGCTATTTGAATTTGCTAGAGATTTTATTAAATAGCACCATAGCTCAGGACAAGCTGATCACGTTTCACAGCCTATTTCCCCATACTCCCTAAATGCTGATTTATCAAGAATGAAATGCATGTACACATACTCTGGAGCACGTGTTAAAGCTGTGCTAAACATTTTCCATGTAACTTCCAGCTGGCAACATTTTGCCAGGAAGCCTGGTACTTAGAAATGATAAATAAATAAAACAAACAGAAACTTGTGTTGTAATAAGGAGACAATGGAACAGCTGCAGGGCATGGAGTAAATTCAGCTTGACTTGATGTGGACACAGTGGCTGGATTTTACCCAAGAGATATTAGCAACATTCAGATTCCTAAGGAGAAGACTGTGGAGAAGGAAGAAGGGATCTCATTGGGAGGTCTCTTAGCACACTTGGAAAAATAAACACAGAAACGATGAAAAATAATATTTAGGCAGCAAAATCAGGATACACTGTCCTCCTGCAGTATGTTGAAAAAACATGAACTTGTCTTGGGAAGAAAAAATAATGAACAGAGCTTTGTTTTGTTTTATTTTGTTTGGAAGGAGAATAGGAAGAAGATGGAAGGAGGCTGGACCTGGGAAGGCAAACTGTGTGACAACAGTAACCACCAAGTGAAGGAAAGAGGAACAGTGAAGGTAGGGGAAGCAAGAGCAAAGAGGATGTATCAAGTGTGCTTCTGAAGTGTGCTACTTATTAAAAGAAAAAAAACCCTTCAAACTTCTTTAATTATATTTGTAAGGGAAAAAGTAACACATAGCACAAATGCTTCTGTCATGAAAATACTTTCAGTTCAAGCAAAATTTGAGAACAGTTCCTCAGCACCAGTAGTGGTAACTACAATAGCAAAAGCTACATTAGGTGGAACATTTATGTCTGTTTTTCTTTACCTTTCATGGGTGGGCTGTCTTCTACTTATAGTAGTGTACATTGATTGTTCTTTGCTGAACATGTTATAGTAATAGCTCATTGAGACTTGCATTATCGGTGTCCTCTTGTTATTGAAGGCAAAATCCTGGGTTTGTTTCTCATACAAGGTAGTTCTATATATTAAGGATGAACACCCTGATACAGATTTATGCTTTAGGCACCCACATTTGGCAATTATGACCTTAGAACTGTGTAAGGACCAGTGGCAGTGGAAACCAGGAATCAAACTTATAAACTATATATATCAAATGGGTAAATCAGATTCCTGTATGTTGATTTCCTGTTACTCATCTGGTGGGCAGAACTTTCTGAGTTGGAAACTGTAATAGTTTAGGAGAAAGTAAAATGGCGTCACATTAATCTGTGCTCTCTTATGTTTTCACTCAAATACATGACGGAGGCTAAGCAAGAATTTCTGACATAACCATCTGACTTTGGCTTGACTGGGCTGTCATGATCAAATGACTTCACTTGCCTGATATGTGCTCCTCTGCTTTGTACATCCTTGATATCCCAGTTTATACACGTGCGTACGCTGACTTCCTCCAGGACACCACAACCCATACTGATAATTGCACCGCTAAAGCTACCCGCTGTGTTAAAGGTCAGCAGAAGGACCTTAGTGGTGAAGTGGCACTTGCCTATCAAAATGCAAAATACTGGGTGAAAGAAGTAAAACTCAACTATTATATGTTACAAAACTCGAGACATTCAAACTCAAGTGTATCATTCTCATGTTCCAATACCCAGAGAAGAATGTCACAGCATGACTCCATCCTCGTGACAGAGACTGAAAGGAGAATGAAAAATAATGCAAAGTTATCTCCTTTTTGTTAAAATCTATTGTAATCTTGTGTTCTTACTCTGTTATTGCACTGAAATAAAGACATTTTAATCCCAGGGTACAACTGAGAGAAGCCTTGATCTAATAATTGCAAAACCTCCCGATCCAATATTTTAGAACTCAGAGTACTTGTCACTTATGAATATTCATACAGACCACTAAAAGAATTATATTCCATCTGCAGTTACAGGCAGAAAAAGAACACAGTAAATTCTAAAGAGCCAGCAGTGTTTTATGGAACACTTGTGAAATATTAAGGACATCCAGAACAAAATTCTTGTTTCAGGAGAGGTATATGGAACGATGATAACACCGTCACGGAACACATCTTTTAGAGATAAGCAAAATACAGGAATTTATCTCAAGTCTTAGAAAAGTTGGAATTCTTCAAGGTAACCTGATGATATATATGTTTCTCTTACAAGCAGGAGTACCCTTGCTGGTCAGGTATGACATTGAATGCAAAAGGCTTATACAAACTTTGCAAAAGAAACTAGGAAACCAAGTTAAACACAAATTTGATTTTTATCTGAAGAAGGAATATGCCTCCTGAGAGCCTGTTTAAAGTTAAGGATAGTTAAAAATGTGAAATATTTTACACATCTGTGTGTCGCTTCCTTTACAATTAGGTGAACTGCAGAATTACTTGATGGTAAAATAATAAATGTTTAATAAGATTATTTTCCAGTGCTTTCTGACAAGTCAGAATTTACACACAAAAAGGCCTAATCTCACCCCAGCAAGAAATGCACTTTTTCTAATGGCGGATGTACTAACCCAAGCAGACACTGGTTGGTTTGGAGGACTAACTTTCATCTGAAGTGGGAGACTTCTTGTGCTCACAGAATTCCCTGAAGAAATGAAAGTGGCCTTTTATGAGTTCTTCCATTAATAAACATATTAAAAACAGAGGTAAGGTAGTGTTGAGACCTCTAAAACCAGAGGTTGATGGTAGCTTACCTGCTACCATGCTGCTGCTGAAAGGAGGGGAGTGCGCGCTCTCCTTCCCCACCTCTCTTCCTACTTTTCCTTCTTTCCCCTCCTCCTCCTGGCAAGACGGTTTTCCCTCCCTTGCAGCAGCTCTGACGATGCATTGGGCTTTTTTTTTTTTTTTTCCCTTCTTATTAACACATCAGAAAACCATTCAGCTGATCTAATGGCTTTGCTTCTGCCATTTTAAGGAATTAAAGTTGCCTGTGATGAAATCTGACAGGCTCCAGAGCCAGCAGAGTTTTGCAAAGACCAGAACTTTGCAGTTGTTGGTAGGAGGCAGAAGCTTTGTTTTCTGGCAATGCACAGGTGCTAACTCATCTCTCTGCATCTCATGGGACTGTATTTCAAGACTGGAGCTCTTTTCAAAATTGATGGGTTTTTTCAGGCATGAAGAGTCAAATTTCATAACAAAAATACTTGATGTGTTGGTTGTGTGTGACAGGACAAGACAGACCAAATTGGCTGAATAGTTTCTTTCTAAAAATCTGTATGAAAACTGATTCCTAAAGTGAAAGACTGATGAAAAATATGTAAAGGCCTCAAATCAAATTTGCCATTTAAAACTCTCCTCTCACCAAAATGGGAAAGAAAAAAGAATGTTTTTAATGTGACGACAAACTTTCTTTTTGTTTCAGATGTTTTCACATGTAGAACAGACAAAGGAAACTATAGATTATCGGTGCTTTAGCTCTGACCTATGCTTAGGGGACTCTGGAGCCACTACACCTGCCTCTCCTCTAAGTACCCTCACTTGCAGTCTATGAGGCATAAGGGCTGGAGTGCTCTCAGGCTCTTTATTGACAGTTTTCCACTTTGTATGCATAATACTCTATTCTTTCATTGACTAAACGAAATCAGACTCCTGGCCACTACCGTGATGTTATTTGTCCCTGCTCCAGGCCAGTCCCATTCAGTCCATACAATCTCTCCAAGGGGTAGCTAGACCATCAACAGGTGTAGATGTTTGCTGCTTAGTTGAGTCTACAATCTGAACTGCTGAGTTTTCTAGAGTTTTGCAGATGGAGGATGTAGCTCATCTTCCTCCCAGGTAAACGTCTTAATAGTTAGAACAAAATTTAAAATATTCTGTAGAGATAAAAAATAGCTGCAAAAGGAGAAATGTCATAAACTTGATGCTTGACCAAGACAGTCCAGGCATTTTGGAAGAAACTCTTCTTGGGAGTTTTGTGGGTGAGCTGAGGTGTGAGAGGAAATATTTCCAGCTTCTCACTGAGAGTAATAGTTTCCGTTCCTGAAATTATGTATGTAGACCTTTAACTTTGCTTTCAGCCCCTGCTACTTATTATACTTGATTGTTTATTCTATTTCAGTATGTTTTCCATCTTCTGTCTGTGTCTCATTTCCACAGAACAGCTTCAGTTTAAGGAATTTTATTTCCATCCTTCACCTGAAGATCTGTAATTGCCAAAGGAATGCCTCTGATTATTTGTCCTGATCTTTCCTAAAAGTATCCCTCCTGAGGTTGCTTTTATGTTGATGCCTGCCAGATCACGTCCCCAGAACTTCACCTTCCCTGGGTAATCAGACCTGAAGATGTTCAAAGAGAGCAAAATTTGCTTTTTGGGACCTTACGAATGCTTTAGTCTGTCAGACAAGTGTGTCTTCATGCACTAGCTGCTGAGAATCATATCCCATCTTGAGTTAAACCCATGAAAACTCATTAAAATCAATGGAGATGCACAGGGAGAAGTGAATAAGTAGTATTTAGCTCAAAAATGCTGGGCTCTCATCTGTAGGCTTAATAATCTATCAACAGAGTCATCCTGTGTTCCAAAGCATGCCGACACTTCCTATAACATGTTGTGATTTTGCTGCACTTTCAGCAAAGGTGGGTCGTGTGTTTAAAAATGACATTTGCTTTACCATTCTGCCTAAATTGTGGATAATGTTTTAATAAATGGTATTTTTTAAAAGAAATATATTATTTGGTAAAATTATTACTCAAACTGAATTCCATCAAATTGTCACAGTTGTTATGTGCTTAAAAAGCTTCTGCTCCTCTATTATTAAGTGGTAAAAGATTATAATTTGATAAAAATGGATACTAAAATGACTGATTTTAAAAAAGTATGTTTCAATAAAATTCAGCATAAAAATTCAAAGCAAAATGTAAAAAAAGATTTTCTTTATTATTTTAAATCTACACATTTAAAAATATTTCAGCGAACAAATGAACGTTGTAATAGAATGTTCATCACATGTACTACATAATCCTCAGTTTCCAGCACTCTCTCATTCACTTATATGATGATTCATCAGTCCATACTTATACACTGTATACTTCTTTACTATAATAGATATAGTGTTTACACTGTAAACATTAATATAAGTGTAAAGAAGGTCATGGTAGTGGAAGTTAAGACTTAGTACTTTGAAAGCCCTCTTAGTCAAGGGCATTAATTTTGGGGGCATATACAACTCCACCCCTGGAAGAGCTTTTTTTTGCAGTCATAATTTCATAACTGTGCTTTGCTAACATGACTAGTAAATATATTGCAGCTGATTTTTCCTGGACACAAATATAACCATAATGACCACTCTTTTTTTAACTCATAGTAACATGAGAACAAAAACTACAGAAGCTATCTTTTTCTGTTCAGTTTAAAATAAAATCAAATAATAAGCAACTAGAGATCAGGCATTCAAAAGAGAATGGTTTGAAAACTGGAGAATAAAAAGTTTTGAAGGAGTTTAAAAAGAAGGACCTGAACTGCTAGTGAAAGAAAGGTTTGCTTACTTATTAAGACAGTAGTGTTGTCAACTGAATAGGAAATAGAAATGAACTAACTAATAAGTAAACTACAGAAAAGAAGAAACAAAAGAACAGCCTAGGAATGACTCAGAGAATATTAAAGATAGTAAAAATTTCCTGAGTACTTGGTAAACTAGCAGAAACTAAAATTATCCTGTATATTTAGATTTGTTCCTGGTATGGTAAATTTGCTTCTATTAAACAAAAAACAAAAGAAGAAAGTGGGCATTGGTCTGATCCTGCGATGTCAGTTCTTGTGCCAGGTGTCCTTCACTGTATCCAGGACAGAATTAGTGCCTCAGAGGATCCTTTTGCACTTTCACTTGGTGTTTGTCACTTCTGCAAGGGGTTGTGTGAGTACTTCAGTATGCTAGTTGCAGTGGCAGCTTGAATAAGAGGGATCCTGCTACAAAACAAGTCAGCAGTAACTGATTAGGGGAGTGAGTTATTGTAACTTGGGCTGCCGTGTCACCACTACAATAGTAGCTTCATCACTGTCATCAGAGAAACTTACCATGCTTCTTTATTCACCCCACAGGTGAGCTGACCACACCAGACTCCAGTCAAAAGCAACATTTAACTCAAAGTACATATTTTTGTGCTTTAAGAGGAGCCAAGTAAGAGATAATTACAAGTTACGTTTCAGATTAAAACTGCAGCATGGTCCTAACAACGAAGTTTTGAGTGTATTGAGCCTATAGATAATAAATAAAAATGAATACCACTGCAATACATTCTAAAAGGAGTTGATCTTCAGCTGTGTAAAGCACAGCAGATTTTAATTTTGTAACAGAATAGGCAGCCTGAGGTTGTGATCTTATATTAGAACATGTCAGTAGGTCAGGTACCATCACAGGAAACCAAGCTTGAGCTCAAGAGTATAAGCATCAGATGAAGAGGCATGTCTAAGTGTACAATCCAGCCTCTAGGAAGCTGAAAAAAGCTCTAGAATGTCAGTGTGTGTTGTGCAATATCTTGTTGACCACAGCGTACAGCCTGGTACCCATATGAGGACCTTCACAGAATCACAGAATCACAGAATTGTCTAGGTTGGAAAAGACCTTGAAGATCATCCAGTCAGACCTTCTGCCAGTGAGGTTATAATTTCCATCACAACCCATAAACCATCTCATTCTGGTGATATCACAGGAGACTGAGTGGAAATGCACAAAAGTGCCATTGCTCTTTTGTTAGGGAAATTATCTGTTGCCTTCCAAGGATAAAATCAGATTAACTATGGTGGGGGTGGGTGGGGAAGTGATCAGATGAGCATTTCATCACAGTATAAGATAAAATAATATTCTATAATAGGTAACAACATATTTGGTGTCCCTGGAGTGTTGAGCTGTTTAAAGGATTTTATTTTTCTTCACTCCCTAAATGAAAAATTGCATTTTAAAATTTCCAGACAGCCTGAAATATAAAGGCCTTGAAAAAAACCCAGACAATCACTTCCCCTCAGATTTGTCCCAGAACTATTTATCAAATTTCTCTCAAATTCATAAATCATGAAGTAAGAGTAGTTTATTTTTGCCCATCTCTGCATGTAATGTCATCAGTTGCTGATCATAAAAAATACCAGATTTGTACATGTAGAGTAGGTGCCCATGTCTTTTCCTTTTTTTTAAAAAAATAAATTTCAATTTTTTTGTGCTATATCATTCACTTATCTCCCATCTACCTGAGAATGATCTTGGATTTCTGGTTCCAGTCAGACTCTGATGATGACTAGACATTGTTAATACTATTTCATTTTGTTCTTGTTAAGTTGATCTTAAGGTAATTTCTGCATTATTTCTACTAAATATATTCTCTAGACTGTATTACTGGAGTTCACCAAATTCTCCCAACTAGTCATCATCTGCACAGAAAAACCTCTAACACCTTTGTGCAACCTAAAGGCTAAAGATGAAGTTCTGACCTTAAAAAATGGTATCTATTTTTCGCTAAGGACAGTACTGTAAAGGAGTTCTTGCTTGTTAATACAAACACAGATCTGGTTTTATGGTAGTATATATTTATGACTTCTTTATATCAAGGCTCTCTAAACTTCGCCCTTAATATACTCTGTCATAGTTTCACATAAAACCGTCTACCAGAAGGGACTGACATTAGTTATGAGATAGTAGCAGCAGCTCTTTAGACAAATAACTACTGTGCCATTTTGATGTAATTCAGTTTAAATTTCAAACATTTCTATTTAACATAATCAAGTGGTATGAAATCTTATTTTAAAATGGCAAGTATACAGTACTAGCTCAATTGGCACTTAGCAACGGTCCTTTTACAATATGCACAATAGCTTCCAGCAGGGAGTTTTTTAAGGACCATCCTTTGAGAGCACAAACTCACACACGTACAATCAGGAGACACCAAGGTTCTATCTCCAGCTCCCCTTGAGATTATTTAGTTAATGCACAAATGTTACTGCTAAGCTGTTAGCCTGAAAAATAGAACAAGCAGTTGTGTGCAGGTACACATCTCTTCTTTTTTAATTCCAGGATATCTTCATATTATAATTTCACATAAGGTAACACCTAGAAAGGTGTAGTATGCGATTTTTACTCAATAGGTGGATTTCCACATTTAAATTCACTGTTGCAGTCAAGTGCTCCTTCTTGAATACTGTATTATATAGTGGCAAAGCACTATTGAGTGAGTATACAGCTGCAGTCATTACTGGATATTCTCTGGTTAAAGTATTGCTGGAAAGATATAGCTCTATCACAGGCTACCATCAACAGTAAATACTGCTATGAGCATAGCTCTTTTATATCCAATGAAAAGAAAAGATCTGGCCCTGAAGCTAGCTTTCCTTGAGAGAGGCAAATCCTGGCAAACAAACCCTTCTCTTAACTGCAAACCTCCCATACTTATTGGTTGTCTTCCAAAAACTGTGCTGAACCATATAATAAGTTCAAATTTCATTAAGCCCAGGAGCAGAGGGAGTTTCTAGCATGCTGCTAAAATCATGGCATAATGTTCTGAACCAGATGATTGAATTATAATCTCATTCCAGTTGGGATCTTCTTTTCCTAATAGAAGGCTTTTAAATCCAAGATAGGAAAGTAAGAGGGACTCCAACACCAAAGTCTGCAATGGTATTACTAAATACATTGCTTAGATGTTGTGCACATGGAAAGAGATGATGACACTGTTATTACTGTAGTAATGCTGTCTTGGGTGTAAGACTTCAGTATTGGCTTTAACTCTGTTCATTTGGAGAGCTGCAACAGCAACATGGTAACACAGTGGTGACAGACCAGAAGACTACCTCTGCTTGATGATAATTGGGGTTTTTTTAAACTAAGAAGAAATATGACCCTTTAGTAAGAAGTCTTGATGACAGACAGATGGACAGATGGTTCAACCTATTTTTTTCCAGTCAAATGTTTTTTAACATAAACACCTCAGAGTAAAATACAGTAGAAGAAAGAAAGAGAAAATGGACATATATTTTTAGACAGTATGAACATATATAAGGGAAGAATACTGTTGTACACTTGGAACAAATATTAACAGTGTAACAGACTCGTTAGAAAGGTGCTCTTTGCTAGTGTCCATGAAATCCATGGAAAAGCCTGGAAATCCATGAAAGCAGGAATAAATTCTGGGTTTTTTTAAATAATAAAATAATGTATATAGGAGTTAATGAAAACAATTTGTGAAATCATGTTGGATTTTTACTGTTTGATTGGAGGGGGAAAAAATAATTTTTCCAGTCAAAACATTTGCTTAGACATGTTCTAATTGCAGTGGTTTGATTTGTTCATTTTGAAATGACATTTCAAACTTAAATATACTTTTGTTTAATAAAGCAAAACTTCATAAATTCTCTAAACAAAGCTGAGTATTTTATGGTTTAAATTGAATTTTATATTTTTTTAAACCTGCAGAAGACAATGAAACATATTGTTTCAGTTTTGGATCAAAGTGATGCATTTTATCTCAATTTTTCAGTTCAGATAATGAATCAAAGAATCAATGATGTGCACATCTCCAACTATAAGTACTATTATAAACTTCAGTTGGATTAGGATCATCTCCTTAATCTGGCCTCTTAAAAATGCCTGTGTTCTAAATCTGCATGATATACCTAATGAATAACAAAGCAGAAGACCTTTTTTTAAAAAAAATATTCTACCAGCAAACTATCAGACACTATAGGATTGGTCTAGGATTGTCTAAAATATTTCAGGTTGGCCCATTCTGACTATTCAGGCACAGGAACAGCTGATGTTAGAGACAATTTTTTGTATGGTCATCCTGAGGCCCACAGCAAAACTTGCTCTTCTTGACTCCCAGGCCCTGGTTTGAAGTATAGTGCTGGACCATGAAGCCAACATATTAGGTCCCCAGGGCCAGATGGTTTATACAGAGTCTTTATTTAAAAGATTGATGATGGGAGTGCACAGTGACTTATGGGAAATTTTGATGATTGATAGTGGCTCACTGGCCACACAAGTTTGAGAGTGGTTGTCTCTGCTCATAGATGTCATCTGTGTAGGCACAGCAAAAAGCCTGACTGACATGCTGTGGTGCAAGAATAGAGTGCCATTTTTAAAGTTCTTTGAAGTGTTTTCTTTTGACTGCTCTAGTTGCCTAGCTAAAGTGGAACTGGTAAAGTCTGCTGGAGAATTCACTTGTCCCAGGGCCCAGTATTTGATTTCCATGGTTTGTCTTTAGGGTGTTTTAAAGCACCTTTTTTTGCTTCAAAATCCAAAGTGTACCAGCCTACAAAAATTGTGACAAGTAGCAGATTGAGCAGATTGTCCTTTTTTTTTTTTTTTTCCCACAGAAAAATTTTATAATTATATCCAGTCAAAAAAAAATATCTATAACTAGCTCCAAACTAATTCTTGGTTATTCTACAGCTAGAAAAGGCCTAACTAGTTTTAAACTATTAAAAAAATAATCTGGGAAAACAAACCTGCCTGCCAAGTTTTAGGTGGATAGGATCCAGAGCGGCTGAGATATTAAATGTGAAAACCCAGTTCTTACAGTTGAAATGCCAAACTACAACATCAGGACCCTGATGTTACAACTTTTAAGAGAGCTTAATGGTGTAATACTGTACATAATTATTTCACTCATGAGCGAAAGGGCCTGTTACTCATAAGGAGAACTTTAAGTTATAAGAGCTGTTTCTTCAGAAATATACACCAATCATTTGACCAAAGAAGATTCTGCTTTGCAGTTATATGTCACCACTTTTTGGACTTGCTGCCTAGTGCAAATCGATAGATTTTGAAAGTCCATTGGTTATGGCCTCAAGAGATACTTTGTAAACATTTATTTACATTAAATCCATTAGGGCAACAAAGGCTAAATAAAACTTATCTCACCCCATTTTCTTTTTATTTCTGTCTTTATCTTGATTATATATAGTACAGTACCTGGCAGAGTACCAAGGGCTAAAACTCAGCTTTCTCTGATGTTGGTGTACTAGCAGCTTAAATAGCAGTTTTCCTGCCAATTTAAACTTTTACTTTTTAATGAAGAATTTAAACCAGAAAAGTTAAGCATTCCTGGGTTTGCTCTTTAGTAGGAAGTAAGTTTGAATTGGCACTGTGATTGCTAAAGCTCTTCTTTAAAATCTTATTGAACCAAAACTAAAATTTCTATTTAAATCCTTGTTGTTGTCTAAGAACATAAAATACCAAAAGCAATAAACAAAATAAAAAAAATCTAAACAAATATATTTTACAACTTGGATTTTGAAGAAACAAGCTCCTCTTTCATTTCTTATTTATTAATTTTAAGTAAAATTATTCAGGCCTAACTCATAAGAGAAATTCCCACTTTGAGGGTGACCTCAAATCTCTCAAAATATACAGCAACATAAAATACACACAGAACATTTTATTCCTATACTTGCACCATCACAGGAATATTATTTCCAGTCTCTGAAATAACATTGCAGACTTCTGGGGTTTTCTGTATATTTCATGTTGAGGAGCTCCAGAAGCTTTCCTTAGTTGTAATAGATCTCCATGAGCTGGCTCACTTTACTGCTCTCAGAAAGGGAAGAGGAGGTACAAGAGACTTTTTAATGCCCTGAAGCAACATGTAAAGAAACTTGTCTTCCTTTACCTCTCCTTCCATATATACTCCATGTTTTCTGTTGATGGGTTTGGGCCAAATAAACAAACCAGTCTATGGGGCAGGACTATTGTGCACAGCTGTGATCTTGCAGCTGCTGTTCCTAGTTGCTGACAACTGTGTGACTAATTCTGAGGCTTTTACAAAAGTTGTAGTGTTATCTGGCCATGGATCACATATGGTGTGGCCTACTGCAAATGAGACAGCCATCTACTGTCCTAACTAGTAAAGAGCTGTGTCCAGATATTAATGCAAGATGAGATGCCTGAGGCTGTGCTTATCTTGAGGCACTAGACTTTGTCATATTCCAGACAACAGCAGGTTCCCAGAAACTGTGCTGCTTTGCCTCCAAAAGGAGTTATATACTATAGTACCTTGAGAATCTGGGCTATTACAGCTATTCAGAGCTTAAATTTAAACACATGCTTGTATACTTAAGTGGTCTTGATATTAGTCATATCATCTAAGAACAGTCTTATCTTCAAAGGCACTGAACTTTTATAGCTCTCATTTCTTTGTGTTACAGGTGCTCGGTGCTTCAGAGAAGGCATACTTGGTCAACTTTATTCCCCTTCCATCAGATGATGAACTGGAGATATGGTGACACTGAAATCATGTCTACAAAGCGTTTGGAGATCTTTGGAAGCAAAGTTGAAGAAAACTGAAAATTTTATTAGATTATATTTACTTTTCCAGAATTTATGAAATATTTTTTTGATTTTCAATACATCTGCTAGTGAAGATTTAACTGTGGTCAGTGGTCCCACACACTTTTTTGTGGAAAGACTTGCGGTTCATTAAAAAAAAAAAAAAAAAAGAGAACATCACTGGAACTGCAACATAACTGCAGCAGTATCTGCACTAACCTAGACAATCATGAACACTTCCTTCAGAGCTTAGTCTTCACTGGAGCCATGGCTCATAATTAACGACTATCAGCTGCTGTGATTAACAGCTATTTTGAATCAAAACTGTATTTGGGTTGATTTTCAGATCCTGTGCTATCAGATGCTTCCTGTGTTGAAATGGCTGTTTGGACAGGTTTTCAGAAAAAAAGCATTGTATAGCACTAGGTACAGTTCCTTATGTTCAGACAGAGAGAAGCACTCAAGCTTCACAAGATATAGTGGAACTGACTTGGAACTGACTTCAATTGGACTGAATAGAAGTTTTGACTCCCTACATGTCATGAAAATCAAACATTATGAATCACCTGAAGAAGCACTGGAGAATTTGTCTCAAATTGGTTCTCTGAAGAAAGTATAAATAAAGCTTTATACAGTGTATCTTCTCCAAACAATTAAGAGGTCCTCCTCCCTTCAGGTTCACCATGCTATCAGAAGCACAAAGGTGTGGTCTTTTTCAGGAGGAGAACATAACAATTTTATTTTTCAGGACTGGGGACTGAGCACAACCAGCACTCTTGAGAATGAGGCTGAAGGCGTCAGACTGTGATGGTGCCCTCACAGAACATGACTCTACATATAGACCCCTAAGATCTACATGAATATGCAAGCAGGTACCATCAGATATCTGTTCTATTTTGGTTGAAAAGGGACCTTCCTGCAAATATATGCAGAGATGTGTAACTACTCCACAAAGAACTGCTTCTCTGATTAAGTCCTGCATTGAAATTTCTCTTTACCTGTGGATGAATTAAGAACAAGGCTGGTCTAAGGTGGACTATGAAGTCAATGCTCAAACTCAAGACAAACAGTGCAGAAATGGGATGAAATATTTGCTGAAGCATTTTTGTCAGCCAAACCCAGGTAATATACAGTACAGATTTACACCACAAGGGAATAACCATTGTGTACTTGAGACCACCACAGAGAAAGAAAAAATGTAATAAGAATATTTCTGTATTAAAGTGAGTTCATTGCTGTGTAATTTTCTAACCAAAATGACATCCACAACCTTCCAAGATGACCATGTCTCCAAAATGTCTTCCCTCCTGAAATCTTCATGTGCAGCTAACATTTCTCTAAACTCTGGTGCTGAAAGACAAAAGAAAACCCAGCTGCCATTTGAGGGTTCATTCCCTTCGTATGCATCCTTTCTCATCTTGAGTTGCATTGACAGCTTTAGTTAGCTTGGCTGCGCCCTCCTTAATTCATGGGAAAACTAAGTTTGGCCAACCTTCCACTCAGTGTGGTTTGTTCCCTCTTCCTTTTCCATGCCAGCTCAACTTTCCTGGCTGACATGGTATCTGGAGGAGCCTGTGTGAGTCCCTCACAAATCTGCATGGGGGGAAAGAAAAGGGACAAGAAGGTAATGGTAAACCAGACACAAATGCTGTGGTCTGTGGCTATAGATCCACAGAGCAGGTGGCTTATGCAATGGATGCCTTTTATTCCTCATGCAGATGATTTGATAGCACATGACTAAATTGTGAGTGCAGACACATGGCTCCAGAGCCATTTGTTCAGTTTATGGGGTGAGGGAAAAAAGCAGAATATATATTTCAGAACATATTAGATATTTCTGAAATACTTGATGGTACATATACTGGGTGTTTAGTACATGCATTATGCCTCAAAGTATTCATGCATGGATATTTACTTTTATTATTTATAGACCAGTTACAACACCAAGCCCACTTCCAGACATCAAGAATAAACCTATATTTCACAGCTATTTTTATAACTGGTAGTAAATCTTGTAGATGGTGTGACTACTGTGAAAGTTATCTGACCTTGAGCAAGAAGAAAATCCCACAGGAAGACTTCTGTCTCAGAAAACATCAAGGTGTGCCTGAAAATGGTTGCTTATTTGCAGCCAGAGACAGTTTGGATCTACTCTAGGTTCCTTTTTAAAATGAAAGAACATGCACACTTAACCCAAAAATCTCAAAGCCAGAAGTACTTTCTTTCACGGTGGATTGAGCAAGGTGTGGGGTCGGCAGTTTTTTGGAAAAGGCTTCTTCTTAGTTCTCCAAGAAATGTACACATCAGTGTTAAACAGCCACATCCGACTAAAAGACCAGCATCAGGAAGAACACCAGTACTGTATTCTGCAGCTTGAACCACACCATATGTTTGCACTGCCCGAAAATGTTCCACATGGCTCTCTTTCCCTCATGCCAATGATGCTTTAAGGAGCCAGAAGTCTCCGCCAGTAAAAAAGAAGCCAGTTAGGAGTACCAGAGACTAACAGATATTAAAGTTAGAAGAAACCACCACAGTCATCTATGATATTCAGTCCACAAAAAACAAGGAATTTTCCCAAGGCTATCTGTAGGGTGTCAATGTACAATTGCAAAAATTAAAGGAACATAAATATTTTTTCATGTAATTAGCACCTGGAACGATACCTCTTTACAGTAGTCAGAGGCTGTGCCTGAACAGTTTAATAGGCCTTTCTTGGTCTCTGAAGGCAAAGTGGATGTCATGTTCATGTTCCCAAATCTTCTTTCTCCCAAAAGAGGGTGTCCACATGGCAGATACCGCTCCTGAAGGACAACCTCCTGAACCTGTACATTGTCTGAGGGTGATGGTGGGCCACGGAGTGTGTGAGCAGGGCTGACCAGTAATGGTCCAGCACTCTGACCTATGCTGCAGCCTTGCTGAGTGCAGGAGTGCAGGAAGATAGACTATGTCATATTAGATACACAGCAGAATGAAAGTTTGTGACAAACTTTAAAGTTTGGGGTTTTTTATAGGAACAGTCTGCGCCTAAACAGGAGTTTTGGACAAATTATGTCTAGGACATTTTGGACAAATGATGTCTAGGCTATACATTATGCAAGGAAGACTCTAAAGTCTAAGGGAATATTTTGGCTTCAACTCCCATCATGTTATCTTGGGATAGTGATTTATATAGTTCAGCAGAAACATGTGTGTGTGTATATATATATATGGAATGCTTATTCAGATAGAGTGTAAGATCACTGATTTCTAGATAATACCTTCTGCGAGGCAAATTCATTCTAATCATGTAGTAGTCCACTGGCTCTGCAAGTACTGGTCAGAGCTAGGCTAAAAAAAGTATCAAATGGGGCAAAAAATGCAAATATTACAGGAATTCTTTATTGATCTCTAATGTAGTAGGAGTATACTGAGGCTTTAGAGGGTTAATTTGGCTACCTGTGGGATATTGAGTACAAAGTGCTACAGCCTATCTTGGATAGAAAAGTGTTCTATTTTTCTATCAAAAAAGTTCTAGCTTTGAGAATATAGGAACATAAAATTTGCTGTGCATCAGAATAAATAGACATGTAATCCAGGATTTCTCTTCTGAAAATAACTAGATGGGGACTTATGAAAAGACATCCATGAGCAGGGAATGGACAGAGTGATAATGGTTTTGGAATCTTTTCTGTGTCTTGCAACTCATGGTTGGGGGATTTCCTGAGCAGGAGGTGGTGGATACATCACTATGGTTAATACACTCCATGGTTCTTCATTTCAAGAATCTATTAGACTTTTTTATGGATTTGCTAGTGTTTTGGGCTTCACAATATCCTGTAGCAAGGAGTTCCCTCGTTTAATTATGCATTAAATTAAAACAGCATTTCTTTTGGTCTTTCAAATCTCTACTTGATCTCTTCACTTATGACAGGAATCATGGTCATCAATTGTTCTTGTATTCCTTTTCACCATGCCATTTTTGACATGGAGTACCCCCTTCCTCTGCAATTTCTCTTTTCCTGCTCTGGCCCGTCTCTCTTTTCATGTAACTTTTCTTGTTCTATTTTGGCCTTTTTGGGGCAGGTCTGCACACACAGTAGGTGAAATAACTACAGATTTATACAGTGGCATAAAGAGAATATTTTCTGAAGGTTGTGAAAAAGGGCAAAACACTGATTTGCCCACTGTGGAGCAAATAAAAACTGTTTCTACAAATAGAAATACTTACACTAATCTCTCCTTCCAAAACATCAGTAAGTAGAAAACCTTATTACAGAGAGGAATATAGATCTGTTAAAAAAAGCAGACATAAAAAGCAACATACAATTCTACAGTGAAAGCATAGGAAAAGCTGTGATATAAAACCTCAAATATTCCTAAGATCACACAACTTCACGTTCATTTCTCAAAATTTCCGTAAGAACAACACAGACTTTGAGGCCAAACCTTTACATTCATCTTCCATCAACTTCAATAACTGATGTTTAGCAGTAAATTCATGAGAGTTGCAAGTGTTCAACCTCTGGAAAAATTTGGCCACTTTTAGAATTCAGCCCTGAAAACAGTAAAGCTAGTGAATGAGTTACTTTAAAGCAGGTTTTCAGGCATCTAATGGCAACCATGTGAGCCTATGCACTAATGTCGATTCATTCCTGTATGCCACTGTTCAGTAATAGCAGCTCAAACCTGAAACTGTGATGTAAGCCTAAAACCCTGTAATGCTCTCATTCAGTAACAGAAAATCTCCAATAATCTGAGCTTTCCAAGATATCAAAATACAGGTCAGCAAGGGGACGCAGTCTTCCTAGTAATCATAAAGAATATTTCACATATAATAACCAGGTACAAAAAGCATAGTGCAAACAAACTGAGTCCAAAGATGCCTCTGTGTCATCCCAGTGACTTCACAATCCACCAGAGCTTTACTGTTGTGATGTCACAGGAGTCTCTGGATGTGTGACCTTACCAGTATATATAGGTCACGCTATCTGTGCTGCTCTCTTCCTTTCTCTTTATCCCTAATGCTAAGACTAACTTTTAACTATAAAATATTTTGATTTATGACAAAAAGGTTAGTTAAGGAAGTTGGATACTAAATTGTTCAGTGGAATCTTCATCCTTTGGTTATGTAGTTGGCTGAGCAAAAGCATTTTGATTCGTTCTATTCCAATTTAACTCCTCATTGCAGCTGACCGAAAAGCCAACCTTTTTTTATGCTTTGTACCCCCAGGAAAACAAAAAATGCAGTGTTACTTGTTAATCGTGGCATTTCATACTACATGTTTTAAGCTTTTGGCTTAGCATACATAAAAACTAGAACAAAAGTCATGTAATTCATATATTCTCTTTCTGAAATCCAGTGTTAAAATTATTTTACTGCTACTGTAAAATAGTTTGATCCTTTTTGTAATAAAGAAAATATGCACTGTATTCTTGGACTTTATATTTAGTTTCATAGCGTAGCTTGAAATTTAGTTGCAACTTATTATTAGGCCTGAAGCTATGCTCTTCAGAATGATGCCTTAATTGCCCTACTTTTGTATCTGAGTTCTATTTTTCTTTTGTTTTGGAGTTATATCATACGATTTCAGTTTTGTCTTATACACATTTACTGTTATATACTGTCAAGCAAATAAGAAGGAAAAGGGCATAGATGCCTTCTTACTATGTCCTTTATTCCCCTCACTGCCTAATTGTTATCATAGAATCATAGAATGGTTTGGGTTGGAAGGGACCTTAAAGATCATCTAGTTCCAACCCCCCTGCCATGGGCAGGGACATCTTCCACTAGACCAGGTTGCTCAAAGCCCCGTCCAACCTGGCCTTGAACACTGCCAGGGAGGGGGCATCCACATCTTCTCTGGGCAACCTGTTCCAGTGCCTCACCACCCTAACAGTAAAGAATTTCTTCCTTACATCTAATTTAAATCTACCCTCTTTCAGTTTAAAACCATTACCCCTTGTCCTATCACTACACTGCCTGATAAAGAGTCCCTCGCCATCTTTCCTGTAGCCCCCTTTAAATACTGGAAGGCCCCTATAAGGTCTCCCTGGAGCCTTCTCTTCTCTAGGCTGAACAACCCCAACTCTCTCAGCCTATCCTCATAAGGGAGCTGCTCCAGCCCCCTGATCATCTTCATGGCCCTCCTCTGGACCTGCTCAAGCAGGTCCATGTCCTTATGCTGGGGGCACCAGAGCTCAATGAAGTAGTCCAGGTGGGGTCTTCACAAGGGCTGACTAGAGGGGGAGAATCCACCTCCGTTGACCTGCTGGTCATGCTTCTCCTGATGCAGCCCAGGGTACAGTTGGCTTTCTGGGCTGCAGATGCACATTGCTGGGTCATAGTTAGTCTTCTATCCACTAATACACCCAAGTCCTTCTCTGCAGGGCTGCTCTCAATCCACTCATCGCCCAGCCTGTGTTTGTGCATAGGATTGCCCTGACCCATGTGCAGGACCTTGCACTTGGCCTGGTTCAACTTCATGAGGTCTGCACAGGCCCACCTCTGGATGGTCTGTCAAGGCCCCTCTGGATGGCACATCCCTTCCCTTCATCGTGTCGACCGCACCACACAGCTTGGTGTCAGCAAACTTGCTGAGGGTGCACTCAACCCCACTGTCCATGTCACCAACGAAGATGTTAAACAGCAATGGTGCTAGTACCAACCCCTGAGGAACACCACTCATCACTGGTCTCTACTTGGACATCGAGCCATTGACTGCAACACTTTGAGTGTGACCATCCAGCCAATTCCTTATCCACTGAGTGGTCCATCTGACAAATCCATGTCTCTCCAATTTAGAGACAAGGATGTCACGCAGGACAGCATCAAATGCTTTGCACAAGTCCAGATAGATGACATCAGTTTCTCTTCCCTTATCCACCAATACTGTAACCCCACCAAAGGGGTGTTACCACCAAATTTTTCAGGCATGACTTGCCCTCAGTGAAGCCATGTTGGCTGTCACCAGTCATCTCCTTATTTTCCATGTGTCTTAGCATAGTTTCCAGGAGGATCCGCAACATAATCTTGCCAGGCACAGAGGTGAGACTGACTGGCCTGTAGTTTGCCAGGTCTTCCTTTTTAACCTTTTTAAAAATGGAGGTTATGTTTCCCTTTTTCCAGACACCTTAGTCACTTCATGCACCAGTTCCCTCAAGACCCGCGGATGCATCTCATCATGTACCATGGACTTGCGCACCTTCAGGTTCCTTAGATAGTCTCGAACCTGATCTTCTCCTACACTGGACAGTTCTTTATTCTCCCAGTCCCTGCCTTTACCTTCTGTGACTTGGGCAGTGTGGCTGGAGCACTTGACAGTGAAGACTGAGGCAAAGAAGTCGTTAAGTACCTCAGCTTTCTCCATATCCCAGGTAACCAGGTCTTCCATTTTCCCTAGTCTTCCTTTCATCACTGACGTACCTATAGAAGCTTTTCTTGTTGCCCTTGACGTCCCTGGCCAGATTTAATTCTACCAGGCCTTCAGCCTTCCTAACCTGATCCCTGGCTGCTCAGACAGTTTCTCTGTATTCCTTCCAGGCTATCTGTCCTTGCTTCCACTCTCTGTAAGCTTCCTTTTTGTGCTTGAGTTTGTCCAGGAGCTCCTTGTTCATCCATGCAGGCCTCCTTGTGTTTTTGCCTGACTTTGTTGGGATGCCCCACTCCTGAGCTTGGAGGAGGTGATCCCTGAATATTAATCAGCTTTCTTGGGCCCCTCCTCCCTCTAGGACTTTATCCCATTGTACTCTGCCAAGCAGATCCCTGAAGAGGCCCAAGTCTGCTCTCCTGAAGTCCAGGGTAGCAAGCTTGCTGTGCACCCTCCTTTCTGCCCTAAGAATCTTGAACTCCACCATTTCATGGTCACTGCAGCCAAGGCTGCCCTTGAGCTTCACATTCCCCACTAGCCCCTCCTTGTTGGTGAGAGCAAGGTCCAGCATAGCACCTCTCCTTGTTGGGTCTTCTGTCACTTGGAGAAGGAAGCTATCATCAACACATTCCAGGAACCTCCTGGATTGCTTGTGGCCTGCTCTGTTGACCCTTCAACAGATAATGGGGTGGTAATAATCAGTGTAACTAAAAGAAGTTTTTGCAAATTATCCGAAGTTTCAAATATAAACACACTCTGAAAACAGTCCTCATATAGAGCATATTTTAAGGCTTTACGTCCTGTTTTTTATATTTAAGGATCTGGATGAAAATCTGGAGGTCTAAAGATATCTTTAACCTGTTGTTGGTTTCAAAAAAATCCCCTGAATCTGAGGTACAGGTCGGACTTTAACATCCATTTTAAAATTTAAATCAGTTCTTAGATTCTAAAATGTGTGTGTGCAAGAGAGACAAAGAAAAAGAAAGAGAAAATGCATGCAGAAGAGAGTCTGGACTGGCAGGAATTTCATATTTTGTTGCTAGAAGAGTTTGTTTTGAGGAAAGCAGTCAGTAAGATTACCCACATTATAATTTTTTCTAAACATACAGAATATTATAGTAAATTTTAGTATTATTCATAATTCCAGTATGGTGTTACACAGTCCACAACAGATTTGGGTTGATTTTTTTTCTTTCCAAATGCTGTGTTCCTGAATACCCACTATTTGTCCAATCACCCTGATACCTAATATATGACAGATTGAAAGGGCAAGTTTCCCTGCATGGTTTGAAATGCAGGCTAAAATTATAAAAACTCAGCTTAAACTTGCCCACTTCATTCCCTTGAATGCATATATCTCCTCAGTTTCCCCTGCACAACTACAACAGTATGGGGGGTGAAGGATAAGGGCACTGAGTGCCACTTCTATTATTCTCTGTTCTTTTTGTCCCTCAGTCCCTTGCCAACAGATGCATATTTTCCCCATCCTTGGCCTCAGTCTTATGCATCTGAACTAAAATGTATGTCTACCATGTAATTTAGGGTAGCTTCTACATCTGTGGAGTTCAGGCAAGGAGTAGGAGAATGTAGGTGGACTGAGAAACTACATGTCTTGGTGGGGCAATAAAGTGTTTCCAATACTGCCTTCTTATTATAAAAAGATGTGGCTACATGAGGATTAGAGGTTGAACAACTATTTGCATTTGTGCACATTTATGTACGTTATCTAATGGGGGAATAAGTGCTGTATTGAGCACTGAATATATAGAATTTCAGTGTTGCCTGTATGTGTTCTTTCTAGTTTACATTGTTGTTTTCCAGAGGGTTTGTAAATTATGGTCACAGTGCTCTTCCAGATAAAGATCATAAAATGAGCAAGTCTTTTTTCTTTTTTCCTTTTTTTTCCTTGCTTTTTCTTTTTTATTATTTAAACAAAGCAGAGACTACTTAATGTTTCTTTTGCTCAGAGGAACCCATAGAACAGTCAACAAGGCTATTGGTGGTGAAATGACTTCAGATCCGATATGATGGCTGTCTCTGCATTTCTCACAGCACCACTTAGGAGTCACTGGAACATTCCCATACAGTTTTCCTTACTCTGTATGTTGTGAGCAGTTCTGAGAAGGTAACTTTGTCACTAAAGTACTATAAAACTAGGAAATGAGTGAGGGGGATCCTGCCTGTCTTTGCCATGTGTGACAACCTTTGTTCCTTTGTCTTTGTCTGACAGACCTCAGCCTCCTCCTTGAGCAGTTAGGCCCTGGATTTTTCTGTCTGCCCTTGTTTCCATCAGAGCCTTGGTACAGCAGGTGGTATTGCGTCAACAAGCACTTTGGTGCAAAACTACTCAATCATTAGAAGGGATATGTGGCAGTGAAGATATTCTAGCTTTTACATTTTTTATCACACTAGGGCTATTTTTTCTTTCTTTTCCACTCTTATTATTAAGCTTTTTATAGAAAATTGGCTTACCAAGAATTTATGAATTAGTAAGTCTATTACAATGATGAATGGTAATTACCATTTAAATCCTGAGTCATTCATCAGCTTGTTCACCATATGTCAGGTGATACAAGAGTGCATGAATACTTGTCTGGTGAGTATTTCTCAACTGATTGTTATATTTGTCTGAACTTTGGACCTAATATGCCAAATACTAGATGAACAAAAATTAAAATAATAGGAAAAAAAAATTTACAGGTAATGTAAGGAGAGGGGAAATGACAGCACAATAAGAGGCGATGCTGGTAGTGACACTAATTAGCATTAGTATTAGACAATGATTTTTTTTTTTTAAATTTAGGAAGAATAAACACGGTTTTGAGCTTCTCTGAAGACACACAGAAAAGCTTGTTATGGCGAATTAAATTCTTATATGGATTCCTGGGTAAGGAATAATTTTTACAAAGAAAAAGTCATGACTGAGAAAGAGTTTTCCAATCAGCCCAGCTGGCTGGGTATAGCCTGAAGATGCTTTGGAATTTCTGTCCTGATCAGATGTTTCTTTAGGAGTGTGAAGGGAGGTAGCGGCTCCTGCCAGGATCCCACAGAATATCTATATGACCCAACCGGCATTTCATTTGATCCTACCAGTCTCCTTCCTTCATGGTCTTTAATGATGGGGAAAAAAACCTGAAAGTGCACAACCCCTGAGCTATCACTCAGCCTCCAATTCCAGCCTGGGGACTGCTAATGGGTTAGTGTGAGGACAATTTCACTTCATCTGTCAGTGCCGGACATCCCAGGGGTGTAAACGCAAGATTTCTGTCTCCAGAGTTCTCAGTCCACCTTCTCACAAAACACAAAACAATACAAAAGTATCCTCTGCGTTCTCCATAGAAGATCATCTTTTTAGGTATGAGTGAAGTTATTGTAAGAGGAGTGTGTGCACATTATGTGCCAAGTGATAAAGACTCTAAGGACGAAGTTAACATTAATGATTATAACTTTGATTATTTAGTTTCTTTTTGACGTACTATATCTCTCTTAGGTTTAACAGCTCATAAACTGAATCAACTTTGTGAATGATCATTTAATTCTTGGAATATAATCATAGACTAGGAAGAAAATACTAAGATATTAATCCTGATGGCAGACAACAAACGGTAGGCCCAGAAGCTTAATGGTGTTGAGTTGAATTGAACAGAAAGTCTGTTATCCTAACAAAATATAGTTTCTGTCTCTGTGCGGGTTGGGAATATTCTCTTGTTATAAGCATCAAAACACAGGAGAACATAAAGTAACAGTTAAACTGAGTAATGTTGCATAACTAAACTGTGGGGATCTTATTCAGCTTATCTAGCAGAGGAAAAAAATTTCTAATAATATTGTTTTAATCGAAGGTCTGATGTTCTATCAATGCCCAGTTTTCTTCATTGTGCTAAAGTTTCGGTTCTGCTTTTTTATTATTGTCTCCACTTCTGAAAAAATTAAGTTCCGTATTGCTGTTCCAAAACTCTGTACGTGAAGAAGAAAGTTGTTCAAGTTTGGAAGAAAAAGAAAGAACCATGGAATTTCCTGATGGATCCTCTCAACTTTGGATCAAACCAAACTCATGACTAATGGATGAAAATCTTTCAAACATTCAGTTCCCTACACAGATTTGGAAAGGCGAACCCAGAGGTAGAATTCACTGCCAGCCTGTATCTTACAGTGAGTGGCTTTGTGTATTGTGTCTGAATTTAAGTAGAATCAGGTGCTCTACATTAAAATTAGAAATGCTTTATTCCTTTACTAATGGATTCAATTAGATATCACAATTTTTTAAAAACAATATTTTGTGTAAATTATAAGATGCTCTTGGTTCAGATCCTCTTGGAGATGGATACAAGGGCACCAGATGAAAGCACAGGGAACAGGGCTAGTGACAAAATTAATTTGCAACCTAAGAGGAAGAAAAATGAAGAAAGCAACATGGTAGAATATATTTTTCAGGGAAATTCTGAATAAAAATAATCACAAAAAAATAAAGCCATGTATCCCTAGGAAAGATGTTAGGATTTGTGGCCATCAGTTTCAGCACATTTGCAGAGTAAGCCATTACTCAGAGATAGGAAAGATATCAGAATAATTCTCTAGCCTCTTTCATATTCTGTAAAATTAAACAGTCTATAAAATAACATGGGTATTTTTGGTGGCTCACAAGTCATTACCAATTGTTTTGGATGCTTGCAAAAGCCATCCACTGTTCAGCCCTACACAATGAGACACAAACCTGGTAAAGATAACATTTCTAGATCTGATTAAGGAAAAACATTGTAGTAATCAGGTGAGAGTTCTTTCAAGAAAAATGCTAAAAAAGCCATTCTGTGTGGTGGCAGATATTGTATCCCTAGATCAGCAAAAAGAGCAAAAATTCCCATTGACGCCTCCCACTGGAGGCCCCAGTATTCCTAAGGTCGCCTCTGTATGTCAGCATGTGAAGTTGATCTTTCCCAGCTGACGCTGGGCTGAAATTTCTTGGAAGCAGCTGGGGTGGAGATGTGCCAGACAACCTTAAAAAATAAATCAGTTACAAGTGAACCAGGGCAACCCCCAAGGCCCAGAGGTAGGGCGGGTGTTTTGCTACATGCATTACTAATTAACTGTGAAAAGTTTTGAACAGTCCCAAAATTTTTTGTGAGTACCAGCTACCTTTTATAAAAAAGACCATAAAAAGAAGGAGGAAAACATGATTCCAGTAACTGAAATTAAGCATACCAGAGGTTTTGGGGAAAAAAACCCCAATCCACAACCAAACCTATTTTAGTTTTTATTTTATTTTTAACTTAATGTGATTCTTCATGTCAGATAGAGTGTTTCTTATCATAACTCATCTGATATAACTCAGAGTGATGCAACATTTTTATAATGCTTTTTTTTTTTTTTTTGCCCATTCCCCAATAATTTTTTCCAGACAAAAATTACTTCAGCCTGCAGAAAGCCTTTGGACTCTGTCCTAACTAGCCAAAACTTAACCTGCAATTAGGAGTCTTGAATCACTTGGAAAAATAGGTAGTCTTTACTCTACCTTGGGGTTCATGTTACATTAGGGAGTGAATATTTCAGACACTGCACATTCAGAGTTCAGGGACCTCAAGGGAGAATAGGAATTGTACTAGAGCAGCTTGATTTTTGGCTAACTGGAGTAAAATAATCATAGTTTTCATATTTTTTGAGCCGTTTGAAAGACTGCAGAAGCCTTAAACAAGTTTTATCAATACTAAACAAAGGAATTTTAAATTTTTGCAATACTTAAAATCTGTGAAGGTCAGGACGTGCACTCATTAATTGTGGCCTGAATATATTTTGCTGGCCTTTCCGGACAACATATATCAAATGAAAATACAGTTTATTTGTATCATTTTATGTAACAGTTGTAATCTAAAAACTTTATGGCATATGTCATAGAGGAAGGAGATTTCTGCAGTTGCCTGCAGTTGCCAGAAGCAGCTATCTCTTGTTCCATGAGGACACGGTCCATTGATTAAGACTGGGCAAAATTTCAACTGCATGCTGTTTCTGCCAATAGCCAGCTTAGCTGAGCATGATACATGGATGATTATAGCTCACGTTTACCCCCAAGATGATAGAGAACAGAGACATTTGAACAACTGAACCACTGAATTGGTACTAGACAATCTTACCAACCACTATCTTTTTTGTTCTTCAACCTGTCTAGCTGGTAGAGTGATGAAAAACAGGGCTGAGTAGGCACCTTTTGTAGTTGATGAAAAAATAATTTACTAAGCCTGGGCTGCATCAGTGGCTGGTACTCTTCCATACACTTGAATCTGTGCCATGCAGGGTCCCAAGCCATTCATTCAGAAGCACAGGCACCTTGATTTCCTCACCAGTGTCCTCCTGGGATTCTCTTTGTCTGTTGTATTTCTGCTTCCTCAAAGCCTTGGAGGGTACTGTGAGCTGATGGCAGTCCCAGAACAGGGTGCTTCAGCCATGTCCTTGTATCTCTATTTACACGGCGTGCACCAGCAAGCCACACAGTGCAGGTGTTACAACCCAAAGCAGAATAGGTGCATTGGAGAACAGGCTTAAGGTACCCAGCCTCCCCTAACACCATGTTGTTAAGAAACATCCAATTTCCTTGAAGAGCCCGTGTATGCTCCTGAAAGTGAATGTGTGTATATGTGCTTCTGTGTACGTGTAATACTATATTGTGTGTGTACAGTATGCATTTGCTTGATATTCTTAAACATAAAATAATATTTTAAAAAATAAAGAAAAGCAGGTGCTCAGTGAAAACCAGATACAGATTCTGAGCTTAGCTGAGTTAGTAGATGAAAAAGGGTGGAGGTGAAATAAGAAAAGTTATTAGATTAGGTTAAGATTCAGTCTAGGGGGGCTATATGCAAAGTCAAACCCAAAGGAGATTTTTCTTTGTTAGAATTCTTGCTGGTAACTGCAGCAGAAGAATCAGATTTAACTGGCTTTTAAAAATATTTATCTCCCCCCCCCCCCCTTTTTTTTTTTTTAACTTGTGCTTTGCCAAAAGGCATCAGGATGTTTTCTAATCAAGGTGGAAATGTGAACAAGGATTTTATTTTAGGAAATCTTCTTTTCCCAATGATAGAAGTAGACAATTACTATGTTTTAAGGATCCATTCAGTTACCTAATATATAGTGCATAAACTGATGTATATGACCCATAAATGTAAGATTTGTGGGAGAAATAAAAAGTGATAAGAAGACAGAAGTTGACTTATTGAATTTAAGCTAAATATTCTCACACTTGCAGTACTACTTTAAAGGAAACATTTAATAGTAACCTCACATTTGATCACTCGAAGGTATGATTTTTACTAAAATACATCACTAGAAAAATCAATGGAATTCCTCCATTTTCAGAATGAAAACCTGACAGCCCCTCATTTCATTTTAAATTAAAAAGTTGTCACAGAAAAAAAAGAAATAAATATTCAAATCTGTGGTTTGCTGAAATTACTACAGTGAATGTAAACAGAAGCAGATGGATTTGCAAGGGCTATGAAGAGAAAACGAGTCCTAAAAATTAATATTGCGTACAATGCCTTGACCTACAGTAATACCTACCAAACCATCTTTAACAGTAGGATTTAAATTGCAGACTTGACATGGCCAGTTTCTAGACCTTGACTTTGCCTGGTAAGGAGATCCCTGATGTGGAGGGGACTATTACTAAGATTCTGTAGTTATCCTCTACACTGAATGAAAAAAATATTCATGCCTTTAGGGGTTGTGGGTCCTTGCTGTGATTTACATAACTTACTGTGAGCAGTCATGGCAGACACCAATTATAGAGAACTTTGGAACGGCTCTACCTGTAGCTCCCAGTGGAAGCCATGTTTCTGTTGTATTAAATCTGTACAGAAATGACAATGGGGGGAAAGGAAAAAAAATAAATGGTGCTCTGAACGTTATAAGTAAACCTTTGGGAACAACAATATATGTACTGTGGTGCAACACATAATGCAATTTTGCTCAGCATTTCAGAGATCATCCAAACCAAAAAAAAAAAAAAAAAAAACAAACCCAAAAAACAAACCAAAACCAAAAACCAAGAAATCCAAACCAGAGCAGCTGTAATGTCAATTTGCCTTTCACAGCCACCACAGTTTTGTCAAGTGATAATCTAGAAAGCTGAAATGATTTCTATTGTGTGTTTAGTTTGGAAAGGAAATGTGGCCAAGTGAAAAGAATAATGCATTTACCAAAGTGTCATCATATACAGTTCAGGGAAGGAATTCTGAATGTCAGCCTGAATAAAAAAAAAGTGCTGAAAAATGACTCAAAAGCTTATAGAGTTAGTGGAATTAATATTCACTATGGAAGTTGCTGTAAAGTAGTCCTCTACAACTAAACGCCTCCTCTGCAGCCTGAACATAAGCTGGGGGCCAGCTGGAAGCTGCTGCCACCTCCACAGGAAAGAATAGAAAGCTGGAGGCATGTTTTCATCTCGCTGTGTACATGACCTGGCATAGATGTGAGAGCTATGGATGCTGTGGTGCAGCTATGCACTGCCTATGGATCAGGGCAAGTTTCTTCCACTATGGTAGGACTTCCTCTGGACTTCAGAGAGAGGGGGGAAGTGGCCCTTCCTACGAACAAGGTTGCAAATATTCTGTGCACCATGCTGTGCTTCTAGTCCTGCTGCAAAGCAGTCTGCATCAGCTGGACCATCCACTCAGTGAAACTTCAACAGCTCTGGGTGGACTGGACACACTGGGGTGCCTGGAGCTGCCCCTCAGACACACCTCAGGTCTTCATCTTGTAAAAGCTGTATAGCTCTCTCGAAAAGTTTCCCTTGGGGCTTTAAGTACTGACAGGAAGCACATTGTTGGTATGTGCTTCCTAGAATGTTAGAAAACAACAAAAGAAACTTCAATTTTTGACTTTGTGGCAAACAAAACCAGAATGTCCCTTTTTTAAAAAACAAACAAAACCAAACAAGCAAACCAATCAATATGCCCAAGCCCCCCCAAAAAACCCCAAAGCTTGCACTTTCAAGAGGAAAATAGAGGAAAGTAAGACGGGCTTTCTGTTTTAGCTGTTACTGCTGCAGGCTGGTGAAAGGATGGAAGACACAGCAGAAGCAGGAGAATGGGAGGACCATTCATATATCCCATGCCTGAGTGTGAGGGGCCATGACTGGGTCCACTATGAGCCTCGGTGTGAGAAGAAACATTCTGTCCTGCTTCTGTTTCAGCACAATTTTTCAGTTGCTACCATTCCTGCCTGCTTGGGCTGGGTTTTATGATGAATTGAACAAGTATCTATTAGAGTTTTCTGTATATTTATGTTGTCCAAAGCCTTTGTTTTCCTCTTTTCTCTGTTGTTGGTTTTATAATAGCTTGTTGACCTCTGGCACCTAGCAAAATCACTTTCACATTTGGAAAATTTGGAGAAATCCTCAGTGTACTTAATCTTTACATTGTTAAGAAGTTACCTGACAACTGAGGTTGTAGAATGAATCACTGACAGACTTGGAATCTAAAACTTGAGATCTCATGCTCAGTTCTTTTGTTCTTCCTTAGGACTTGCCCTTTTGGTTAACCAGCTTGTATCAAAAAAATCAGTGACAGTGATTTTAACTGAATTAAAAGTAGATCTGACTTTGTCTCCCCTCTTGAATGATTCAATCCTGTCTGCAGCACATAACCTGCAGGAGAAGTGTTGCTCAGCAGCTATGCAAATTGTCACACGTGCTAAATTCAAAAGGTCTCAAATGCTCTTATTTGTGTCTTTCTTAAGAGCTAGAACTGATAGTCTGTTATTTCTGCATGCTATAGAAAAGGGGCCAAATCCTATATATGAGTCAATGATGGATGAAATCCAGAAAGGGCTGAATTAGCTTTGCCAAAATACATTTAAATTAGACTGAAATATTTGTAGCTGCTGCTATCTTCATCTGGAAAAATGATCATGTTTACCTCTGAGCCCTAGCAGCAAAACCAGATCAAAGACTTTTTGTGAGGATGGCAGCTTTGTCTGGCCTGAGCTACAGAAACATATTGCTGTGGGTCCAGGAGCCTAATCCTTCAGCATCCAGAGTGAGGCTTGGGCTTCTTGGTCTGTCCTGGAGAGAGGTTTCTGTCCATCTGGACCTTCTCTCACTATGGGGTCAGAAGGGCTCAAAAGTCATCAGTCCATGTCTGGCCTGTAATGCTGCTGATGAAAATGGGCTACTTTACATATAGCTTATGCTATGATGGCTTCATTATATGTAGAAGAGATTTCAGTAATTTTCAGCATTGTATTGGTTACTAAAAATTCTTCAAGTCTAAATGTAATTGAAAACAGGGAAGCAAGTAAAGTGTTGATAAATGCTATGGTTCTGTAGTACTTCATCAGCCTACAAAAATCCCTCCACCTGTGATTCAGAGGCTTAACCAGTTCACAGGACAGGTGAAGGAAATGATAATTCATTTTGTGGTCTATGGTCCCCTCAGTCTCCCTTGTGCATCATGCTCCTGGAAGGCAACATCATCACAAAGCCAAAGAAAAAACAGTCAATTTCATCATGTTACCAGGGAGGGCAGGTTACACAAAATTTGCAGAAGAGCTCACTTCCAAATACATGTCCTAGGCTATGGGGTTAGAGCTGTTGTTTTCTAATGGCTGATGCTTGCAGACATTTTTCAACTATTAAGTCCCTAATAAAAGTCAGCAATATTGTAATCTTAACTAAAGCTATATTCATTGTATTCATTCTGCTGCACGTGGTATCCCATAAACATCATTTCACATTTTTACTGAAAGGAGCAGGATGGTGACTTTTGAACCACTATGCATATTTAATTGATATTTTAAAAATTTAAACACCTTTTTATAATTTTCACATATTTCAGTTTTTCTGCCTGTCTAAAGCTGAAATAGGATACTGTTTCAAGCATCACCTCATGTTTATGAACAAGGCAAGGTGATCTTTGAGCATATCCAATTTTACTAAAGTAGAAAGAAAATAATTTTATAGTGTTTTCTCATATGTTATTAAGATTCAAGTCTTGATTTCTTCCCCTTCTAAACAGTGTCCCAAAGACCTGTGGTATCCTCCATGTTAAGTGTTGAGTTCAAGAGATTAAGGGCAATGACTGGCATCTAGTTCACTTTTATTTCCATTTCAGTGCAACCTCACATCGCTATACATCTGTTTTGTTGATTCAGAAGAGCACTTGAGATGCTTTACAGTTGATTTTGACAAGTGCTACAATTTGATATGGGTAGATAATTCTTGCTGAGATGATTTCAAAAGTACAGAAATTATAATTTTGAGTAGATATTACCTTTCTTTATGATCAGAATTTTCATGTAATATACTGTGCACTTAAGCTTCTTAATCACATTTTCCGTTTTTAAACATTACATTCTTTCCATCTAATCTAGTAAAGTATTGCAAATTAAAATATTGTTCTAAATATATCTTGTATTTTTTTCCATGCGCTGTGAATAGCTCATGTAAAAGCCACTTTAAAAAGTGGTCCCTCCTAACCTTCTCCCCAAAACTATTTAGTTTGGAATTTAATTAAGCGGCGAGACAGGACAGACTGTATGATAAGGCTGATTAATGCACACCTCGGGTGCATTTCACCTCATGCTTCCAACACATCTGAGGTGTGGATTAATCAGTGCAACTGCTTAGTCCAAATTGTCTTCGTGTGATTATAAAATGGGCATATGTTAAAAAATAAAAAACTCAGATACGACAACATATTCTTACACTACATAATATCATGCATTGAGATGGAATTTGGAAAAAAACTTTTTATTAAATTCCATGTTTAAACACAACAGAGCTATTTTGTTGAAATGTTTTATGGGGTGATATGAGAGCATTCTGTTCTGTCTGCGTCCTGTTCTCCCCTTTGCACCCCATTCCTCAGGGGTGCAGCAGAATGACAAACCAATCATGACTCCCCAGTTTCTGACTCTTTATCCCCTCTCTGGTCTAATTTTTCACTCTCTTTTGTTTATTTATTGTCCTTCTACCTTAGGCTTTTCTCCCTGATGTCAGTGTTTACCCAGTATGAGTCTGTGCTCTCTTGCATTGGTGGTCCCCAGGTGCTGCTCAGCACACTAATTGATGAGGGAAAGACCTGTCCTTGGCTAACCTCTGTGAACATTGTAGTGGAGTTAACTCCAGATTTACACTGGTGCAACTGACAGTTTAAGTAGTCTCAGAGAATTTCAGCAGAAAGTCTAGCTTGGTACTTCAAAGTAATGTAGAGTAAGATGGGCAGAAAGTCCTCAACTTTCAGAAGGGACACCTGCCATAAATTTGTCTTCTTCTAAAGGAGAATGGACTAATTTATATTGAAAAACTGCATGCTTTAGCAGAAAATACTGTCAGAATGTATTCTGAGAAATAGCAGTGTTATGTATCATGATTCCCTGATATATTATTCCACAGATATACATGAGAAAGCGAAAGCTTCTGCCTCACACCTGCGTGCATCTTCCCTGGAGGCCTGATCCTCCAAATATCTACTGAAGTCAATAGAGAGACTCCCATCGAGTTCAGCCTGGTTTGGCCATCAGAGCGCGAATGCTGCACCAACACCTGCATTGATTTTCAGAGGGCTGCGCAGCTGGCGGGGGAGAGAAGGTTTTCCTGCGTCGCAGAAGGGATTGATCAGCAGAGCTCAAGGACCTCTAGTGATTGCCTGTGGCTCCATGAGCTTCAGTGTGTGGCGTGCCCTGGCATCCTCATAGGTCTCAATCTCCTCTGTCCCTTTGAAAAGATAATTTGGCTGGAAGTCTCCGAATTTAAACTAGCAGAGTATCTGGAGAGGGGTTTTTTTGGTTTTGTTTTGTGTTTTTTTCTTTTTTTTTTTTTTTAATTTTCTCTCAAGAGAAGAGAATATAGCCTAGAGTTTTTAAAATACCATTGGAAACAAGAAGCTGCTCAGTTGTGGGGGAGTGTGAAGGGTCCCCAAGGAAACGAATAGACTGGCAAAGGGGAGAGAAGTGTCTGGAGTAGTGATGGAGGGAGGATGAAGCAAGCAACAAAAATAACAAAGTAGGGCTGAGGCTAATATACAGGAGGGAGCAGAGGGAATTTAAAGAGCAGAGGGGGGAGACATATGTCCAAAAAAGGAGAAGATGATTAGAGCAGGAGGTGGGAGGGGTGTAGATGGGAATGTTAAAAAGCCCAGCTTCCCATCAAACACAAAAAATGAGGGTCTGAAATGGCACACTCTGCTCAGGGGACTACTCCTTACTGACGCAAGCAGACACACTGAAGTCAGTTATTCATATAAGGGCTGCGGGAATGAGCCCTATATTCACAAAAGGATTTCAGATCCATGTTCATTGCATTCTCACAGCCATTGATGGGCTGAATTACCATGTGGCACACCAGCTCTGCCACCCACTTACCTCCACCTGCAGCACTTCTGTGTGTTTTTTAAGGCATAGTTTGCCAGTCACAAAACTTAAAAATAATTCAAATAAAGTAAGAAGAAATCTGCTAAGAGACATAGGCCTTCCTCTTCTGAGAGATGCACATAAACACTTCTGTCTAGCGCAGCTGTCCAAATTCTGCAGAGCTGAAATTTGTATCAACATTTTTACTCAAGAAAAATAGTCGATTCAGCCATAGTTTTTAATAAATATATTTCCTTTTAAGTTGAATTTATGGTGTTAGGTGTAGATACTAGCAAAGTCTAGTTGCAGATTTAAAACTAAATTCCTGAATGTAACTTCCATTTTCACTTGTGCTAAATGCACATTCTACATTCTTTATTCTGACGAACAGTCTTTTTTCTGGTCAGTGGTCACACTGAGGTTTATAGGGTCATCCACATAAGTTAGGAATTGTTGAAGAAATAAGTGTTTATGCAGAATCCATCCCATAAATAGCAGAGAAAGAGCAAGTAAGGTAATTCATGCAGGGCTGGTGATATATATACAAGGCTACTCACAAAGTTTCCTCCAGTGTTACATTTGTATTCATATACGTCAAAAATGCAATGTTATTTCTTTTTAAAATAAATTGGAAGCACAAGTCTGTGGTGTATGATTATTTTATTAACTGATAAATCAGCTAGCTCTCAAGGGCATACAGGAAACATATTTATTTAATTTACAAATAAACTGTATCCATTCCCCATTCCCATCCTTTGTTAGAAATATGCATTGCACTAAAAAATTCCAATGTTTGATACTCAGGGATGCTTACATATATTTTCAAAAGGTAAACAAAAAAAATTATTTCTTTTTTTAATCTCCAGACTTTACTGCAAACATAATCCCATACAATATGAGCAAATGTGAACATTAAGAATGTGTTTTCAGAGGACATGTGCTTTCTTAGTCATGTAACTGGTATCTCCACAGTGTCTTTCTAACTTTAGGCACACAAGTCCATATTTAAACCTCTGAACAGGACAGCCTGACTTTCAGTGCTACTGAATGCTAGCAGTTTTGTACCTGTAAGGCCATATATGTCCTTGTCCTCCACTGAGATCCAAATGGGTGGATATCTGCACTCATGTGGAGATGCCCCTCTGCATTTGAATATCTTGGATACAGTGTAAAAAATTTGAATAAAAGCAGATCAGATATAGGGTGGTTTTTTTCCCTATGACAAATCACAGGCTCTTACAGAAGATGTAAGAGTTGAGAGCTACTTAGTTGAGAGCATTCTCATGTCTTTTAAACACTTATAAAAGAGGGTTATTCCATAATTATCCATTACGGGGACAAAAACTTCTTCAATTATGAAATAACTTTTTTTATCTTCTCCTAGTTGTAGAATTCCACTCTAATCTCCTATTTCACTGAATAACTTGCTATTCAAAATGGATTAAAATGCCAGATTCTCCTTTTTATTTTCTTCCTACGTATATATATATTAAATAGAGTATCCTGGTTTAACAAAGGAGAAATATATTCTCTGGTACTGCCTACATCACACATCTGTTCTCTCCTGTGCTTAGCCCAGACTGAATGCTTCTGTAGTCATGAGCACCAAGTCTGTATCTGTATACTTGGCATCAGTTGCTGTTGTCTGAACTGCAATTGAAAATCAGGTACCAGCTATGCTTTCTTACATGCAAAAGATCTGGGTTCATCTTAACCCTATAAAAGCATCAATGCCATAACAAAGTGATTCTAAAGACAAGAAAGGGTAGCACATAATACAGTCCAGAAAAAAAAAAACCTTTCTGGAGAAGAATAAATTAGAATCCTACAAAGCAAAATCAGTGAGCATGTGAACTGTTTGGTAGGTAAGGAATAAAAGCTTATAGCAGAGGTATATAGGAAAGTAATTACTGAATACTGCTCAAGAAAAATCATGATTCTGATACTGTACTAAGCTAGGTAACTTTATTATTTCACATAGTCTTCTTGGCAATAACAGGAGAAGTCATTAAGATCTGATTCTGCAATCCTTATTTCATAAATATTCTCACTGATTTTATTGTGGCTACATGTTTAAAAAATTTTAGTTACTGCACTTAGATTTAATGCTGTGGAATGAAATCTAGACTGCTTAACTTAGACACCTGATTTTGGGTGCTTCAGAAAGCAGTCCTAAGGCTTCAGCTCTGATTCCTTATCAAGCTGGAGAGGAGCAGGCTTATTTAAAGGCTGGGAGTGACCCTGCACTGCTATGGTTTGACAGCTAAAATAAGCAGACAGCATCTACTTGGTGGAGTCCCCATCCCTGGAGGTGTTTAAGATTAGGGTTGACATAGCGCTTAGGGACATGGTGTAGTTGGGAACTGACCATGTTAGGTTAATGGTTGGACTGGATGATCTTCAAGGTCTTTTCCAACCTAGATGATTCTGTGATACTTCAAGCTTCTTTCCAGTTACCTACTTGGGAAACTTTGACACATGATTTAGGACAGTTTCTTTGCGACATACCAAAACCTTTGGCATGAGTTAAAGACCTGAAGTAGGCAATGGAGTTCCTACTGCAAGTTTCTTAACAGTCTGGCAAAAATTTGCCTTTTTACACTGTGTGGATTCAATATGCCACAACTGAAGTAAATAGAAAGTTTGTACAGATAAGACATTAAAAAGGAGAAGCTATATAGCAGCTGCTATTTATTATTATTATTATTATTATTATTATTATTATTATTATTATTATTATTATTATTATTATTATTATGATTATTTCCACGCTGCTCTGGTGAGGCTCTGGTGCTGGAGATGCACTGAGCAAGACAGGATGATACTGGACTCCCTACGGACACATCTGCAAAGGGAGAGCCGATAGCCGGCTGTGTATAAGGCCATGTGAAATGCTTTGCTTAGGAGATAGCAAATATAAACTGGTTTAGAACAGGCAAATAATAACTGCTAGTAGGGCAGCTTTCTCTGCTGCATGTGTTGCTATTTCTTGTCTTGTCTTCAAAGTCCACTCTCCTTCCTCTCTTAATCATTATTCTTAAGATGAGATGTTAACTATGCAGTAAACTGCTTGTGCCAAAACAATTTCTGGTGAAATACCACTGATTTAACTGTAGATAGTGTCAGAGATGAATTGGCCCCCTTACATTTTATTCTGGGATATAAACTCTGCTCACTCAGCTAAATTATCAACTTCAGTTCTCCACCTAACAGGTTGTAAAGGAATTAAAACCATATTTTCTTTATTTCACATGAATTTTGTGGAATTTAGTGCTCATAAAAGTAACAGATTATTGATATGCACTATTCAAGTTACCCCACATAAATTTGCAAATGCACCTCTGTTGTGCCTGGAAACCTCCCTTGGTATTTCAGCTTTGGACCTCTGTTGAAAAGAGACTGCCAGCTGTGCTAAACTGTGCAGCATGCTTTTTGTGTGGATTAGTTTCCACCACAGATTTGGTTGAGACTACCAATCTCATTTCATGTGTGGCCCAAATCAAATTTCAAGGCAGGCTTCTGGAGATGAAAAGAGAGGGCATTAATCCACTATACATGTTGCCACCCTGCTACATTTCTTTCACAGTTTCTCAATTAAATTACCATCTTTATGGCATGGAAGAAGGGCATGGGGTCCTGCCAGGTGGTAACTGGAATATATTTTTTTTTTTTACTATGCAAAATTATTTCAATTATGAAGCCATAATGTTATCATTTTACAAGATCACAGGGCTTGTTATCTCCCCTGCTCCCCAAATTCCCTCCCCAAAACACCCAGGAATTAAATATAAATATATATATGTATATTTCTGTACACTCTAAGAAGTCTGTTACACCATAGTTTATATCATTAGTTGGGGTTTCTGTTATGGGTCCTTTCCTTCTCATAAACTCACACACATGCATCTCACCACAAGCTCACAGCTATAATAAACAAGTTTTCTTATTAATATTACCCACTGAAGAATAGGGTAAAAATTTATTTTAGGAGTGAGTTTAAGAGAAATAATACATTTTTTTAAAAGAAGCAAAAAAACCCTTAGCTACAATCACTTCACTGAGCTAAACATTTTCTTGCAAATGGTAAAGTAATCAACAGGCTTTAAACACCCCCAAATCAGGTGTTTGTGGCATTTGAATTGAAGTTGGCAGAAACAGGAGTTGTCATCAGGGTACTGCAGCCTGTCTTATCTAGTTTCCCATGGAAATTACATTTCTATTTTCCTTTGGCACTTAAAAAAACGTTCAAAATGTTCAATGACTTAATTTAATGAATGCAATATTATAAATGGAATATATTGAAAAATGTAAAGGAACTCTGCTTGCCTTTTCCAATATGATTAATATTTTATTTTTAAGAAAAGCAAATTAAAGAAAAATCCCCAACCTAAGGTCAACAGTGCCTGTTTAAGGGAACTATCTTATTCTATTCTCTTCAATGCACTGTCTTTTTCAGAATATTAATGGGGGAAAGAGTGACAAGAATGACTTAGACGTACATGTCAGGAGAAAGGGTCAGCTCTTGGCAGTAGGATGTTAATTCACATCCATTAATGAAATTTATCCTCCTTACTGTCTCCTTCTCTTTTCTTTCTTTCTTTTTTTTTTTTTTTTTTTTAAATAAAAAGGTCTTTTTTTGAGAGAACATCATGGACTTTTCACAGGAGCTGAGAAGGGCCACAGGGGCAGGCCGAGGTAAGAGACTGACAATCTTCAGGTGATTAAGGAGACTCAAAGGCTAGGTAGACCTACAAAATGAATAACTATGGACCCAGAACCATGCCATAAGGCTCAATGGCTTGTGATTTGCAAGTTGATAAGACAAGAAGATTAATAATGCTGCATGATAATGGCTGCTCCCTCTCAGCTGGGGAGATGGTAATGATCTGATATTGCTGTAGGAGCAGTTCAGTGTGCTGCAGAGAGGAGGGTGCGAATTCACTCATCCCAATTGGCCCCGAGGATATAGAGATTTTGAAAAATGGGAATGCAGTTACAATTTTAATTAGATATAAAGTTTTTAATAATTTTGCTGAAATGAGGACTTCAAAGAACATATTTTGCAGCATTCAGGCCCATAACTCCTGAGTGACAGTTTTGGTTAATTTGCAAGTTTTCAGATCAAACTTTGCCCCTGGCTCCATGCTGAGGGTAAAGTAAAATGTCAATTTCTTTCCTCAGTGATCTCAAGCATCTTATTTAGGCAGGTGTGCTGAATTCTCTTATTCTGTAGACGTTAGCTGAACAAAACTACTCATTAAAATATATGCTTAGGAAAAAAAATTAGCAGCATAAATAAAATCAGTAGTAATAAAGAGAATCAATCAGCAAGAAAAATGTACAGCAATATACAACATAAAAATTTAAAGAAGAATCAGGGTAATATTGTATATAAAAGGTGATTAAATGTTAGCATATGATTATGCTGTCATTGCATATTATTATCAAAGAATGTTTAATTTATACCCTGTTTAAAATTAGAGGTAACTATGCAAAAGGATATTTTTCTGCTCCAGACCATATTTTTTTTTCCTGCTGAATCCACACATATACTGTAGATTTGTGATTCAGATTTGTGGTTCTGAATTAATTACGTTAGATGTCTGAAGTACATTAGTTCTTTGGCAGTCTACAAGGCAGTAATAATAGGGAATGATGTTGTCAGTCATTTTAAAGTCATCATTCGGCTGCCATCTCCATTCTACCTCTTCGAGGGATTTAGGAGAAAACAGCCTGCCAAAAGACTGTTTTAACAAGCACCTTCTTATAAAAGACTTTAAAATAAGAACTGAAATTGAAAAAAAACTAAAAACAACCAAACAAATGAAATAAGTTGCCTGATATTTCTTGAGTATTTAGTTGTTGGACATGCCAGCATGGTGTCTGTCTTTCTTTTTTGTTTTCCTCATTTGATTTTTTTAAATGGGCATGAAAACCCTTTTTGATTTTTGGACATGGATGTTTTTGCAGTTTTCAAAAAAATCGCTATACTTTGATACTTGTTAAAGGTGTGAATCTATTTTTTTTAGTGTGTTTTCCAGCAAATCATGATGCCAAAACAACATAGCAATGCAAATTGACTGTTTAAGCTTAAATGAATATTTACAATGGACGTTTGATAAGCTTAGAGCATTAGAACTTGAGCTATAAAAATCAATTTAAAAGTAGGCATTTAACTTCCTATTGTTTTTATAAGATGTCAGTGCTTAAAGTTAGAATTACTCTGAAAAGAGCACAGGAGCAGTTTTCAGAAATGGGATGCAGCAAACAGCATGTGCACACCCAAACACACACCCACATGGCGCACACACATGCATCCACTCACACAGAGAAAACACGAGTCATTGTTGTCATCGGTGTAAAATCAATATTGGACAGATTAATTCTGGCCTTTTATCCAGCTTTGCTCTTTCAGGAAAGCTCCCCAGCACAGCGGTACAACTCTGCAAGCTCCTTCACAATAGAGGGTTTTTTATTTTTTTCCAGTGCTAAACATTACTCAATGTGCAGCAAGCTCAACACCCTTTCCAACTTTTCTCTAGGGACAACTACTACAAAGGGGCTGTCTTTTCTAAGATATGTCAAGGCCTAAAAACCCACTTACTGGTAAGTGTACAATTCTGACCTGACTCAAGCAGCAGTGGCCTGCAGCCTGCAGAGAGCTCTGAGCTGTATATCTATCTAAGCCGTTCGCTAGTTAACACATCATGAAGGGAAAGGCTTCCCATGAAATGCATTTAGTTGCTCCTTAAACAGTAAATAAATCCAAAGGGAAGGTTTATTTTCATTGAAATATACTATTTTGTTAATTTAAAATTAAGTAAATTGTCAGATTAATTTGGGAGTACTGAATACAGAAAATAAATGTAGGATTTTGCTTTAAAGCTGGGTGAAGGTTTAAAAAAAAGATTTGGGTTGTAGCAGAAAAAACCCTTAGAACACAGCTGAATTGAGGTATTTAAGATGAATCAAGCACACTATTAGGTATATCACTGCTGCGCAATAGATAGCTTCTATACATACTATATATATTCCAAATGTCTACATTCATGCTTCATACTGCAAGAGTATGGTATTTATAATATTTGTCTATATATATTACTAAAATATGGAAGGTAGGTATTACTGGCAATAATTCATTTCTAACAATATGCCTGATTCTAAAAGTACGTGTTTTTCAATACATATGTATGTTTTATATAGAGAGAGACCTGTGTCACTGTCAGGGGCAGAGCAGAAATGTGGATTGAATGGTGAAATGATATAACCCCTCATGTGTCATCTTTCTAGGAATAATCTCTCAGCATGACAATCCTATGTGTTCAGAAGTATTCTGGAAATTGCCATTGTATGGGAAAGTAGAGATTACTTTGATGCTGAGCTTCTGATAGACAAATAAGGGAAGGGCTGGTTTAGGTCAGACAACCCGCTTGCAGCCTGAAACATATTCAAGCTGTCCATCTCTCTGAGCCTGCAAAGCTGGTCTGGAAATTCTCTAGGAACAACCTTTCCCATTGTTTTCCACGCTCCTACTTTCAGTGCCAAATACAACCTGCAATTTTGGAGGTGTGTGAAAACAAGAAGTTGGAAAAAAAAATTAACTGTATCCTTTCACAGTTCAAGGAGAAATCTTTTGGGATTTGGTTTACTTTCAAGTTCAGATTTTGTCCCAAATAGTTCACCTACTCTGTTTCTGAAGCCTTTCAGAATAAAAAGGTAAGCCCAGGAAAACAGAAGAAGCAATGTTCATAACTAGTGTATATACCCTTTTAGAACAGGACCAAATTTTTATCAGAAATAGGAGTAAAATAGGTCTCTGTGATGATTTTTTGAAATCAAAGAAGATTTACTACAGCATATGTATGTGGTTTATTAGGCGAAACTCTGTAAGGTGAGTTTTCTAAAGTAAGTTTCCAGTCTGTTTTTTCAGCTGCATAATCTATTACATTTAGCTTTCCCCAGTTCAGCCAGTGCTTGTTAAAACTTCTCCCTTTGTGTCCATGTGTTAAGATGATGGACAGTATTTGCTGATTCAAGCTTATCTAAGCTTTTAACAGGAAAATCTTGGATCAACTCAACCTGTTTGAGCCAACAATTTTGTAACTGCCTGAATCTGAGGAATGGTTTCACAGTAATAAACAAACACAAGTAGTTTATGGAACTCTGTTGAAGAAAAGAAAAGCCTTCTGTATTAACACATTCATGTCCAGTTTTTAAAACGGTTCTAAATAATTTTTAAAAGTCTTAATATTGTTCTTTGCTTATATCACTGAACTGAAACTCAGTTGGAAAGAATGGCATATGCCAAAGCACAAGCTCCCTGCTCACTGATGGAGCAGAAATGTGTTTGTAGCTCAGGTTACGTGTTCTGCTCCTGGTAGTGAAAAATCCACACATATGGCCCTCACCTTCTTACTTACCATCTATTTACCTCTGTTTTCTTATTTATAAAATAGTTGTCCTTGTGGTATTGCAGTAATTATTCCAGAGCAGTCTTTTGGGGCAAGAAGAGATGGTCCAATAGGTTTAGGATGTCCCATAGTGTAACTGACTGGGGTATCCTCTAGCCCATTGAAATGGGGGGCCAGGGCAAGCTATCCTGCATGTCCCACTTCCTCTCTTCCCCCTCTCATTCCACAGCAGCCTTGATGTGATGATCTCAGCATTATATCAATGCATGCTGCAGGGAGATCACTATTTTTTTCTTTTTCTTTTTTTACAGAAAAAAAAGGGACAAATTCTGACAGAGGAAAAGCAATTAGTATGAAAAATAGATAGTGTATATGGGATGGAAAACAGCCCTTTTATGAAGGTTAGTTCCTTCTGACATCCTCCGCTGTCCCTAGATAATATGCTTCTGAGTATGTTGGTCCTTTAGCAAACACACCCATGGGGAGGGGAAAAAAAAAAAAAAAAAAAAAAGGAGAGAAAGAGGGGACAGTCAGTGAATTTGATAGAAGAATGTGGAGATTGAGGGGTTTTGCCAGTGTTGAAAGAGAAAAGAATAAATTAGAATTTCTCTTAGTGTATTTTAAACAGCTTTGAAGTTTTAATGTGAAGTTATTGTGCATAGTAAGAAAGACCATTTTCCCCATGGATATTAGCTAACTGATTGCCCCAGGGGCAGAATGGGTGACAAGAGAAGATGCATTAAAAACTGATCTTAAAAAAAAATCATCTTATGAGACTTCTTAGCTTCAGAAATGTTTTGAGGTTCATCTGTATCACATGCTTTACTGCTTGAACAGTCATGTATACAGAACACAACAAATATGACTGCAGTGTTTGTATTTCACTGGGAACGTGTTTTTGGCGCATCCTTCACATCCTGTCAAGTGACAACACACAGTTGGTACTCATCCTTGCAAGACAACAAAGATGAAAGGAACAGCCAGTCTCATCTGTCTATGCTATCAGAACACAGTGAATAATTTGCAAGGGATAATTTAGTCTTAAAGTGTCACTTTTTTATGTTCCTGAACTATTTGTGAAACTGCACATTTGTTAATTAGGTAAGAATTACTAGAATATTGCTGGTACACTCCGTCCCAAAATTACAAATAATTAAGTCAGACATATCCTTCTTCACTGACATGAGCTGCTTTTCCCAGATGCCAGCTTATCCAGTTTGATCTGCTCACCACCCCAGCATAGTTGCAGTGTTGGTGGCAGTTTTCACAATTAATAGAAGTTAAAATAACCTGGAGGCTGCACTAAATCGCACCACGACACAAACAGGATTGAAAAAATAGGATTAGATTTAGGTAGAAAGATTGTTGAAAAGACCTTATCACTTTCCTCCCCAGATGAAATAACAGGCATTCAGAGGCACATGAGCTGGCTGCAACTCACTTCATTAATCAAATCAATGTGAATTTCAAATTTCAAATATAATATCTGAATATACAATTTTAAATTGGTGCTGGTGGAGTTTCCAGCATTTGAATTACAAATTTGCTTTTTGCTAATCCATTCCCTAACAGAGATCAAACACTTGAAAATTCATGAAAAGCAAACATGAAAGGGTCACAAACATGGTCAAATGTTACCTGGCTGTTTAATTCAAATGGATACTCAAAGAAAATGTTTCCAATATTTGTTCAGCCCCTTCTTTCTAGTTAGCTTAAAAAATTAAAGTTAAATGGCAGACTAATACTATGTGCAAATCAAGAAAAAGAATCAAGGAGACTGAAAGATAGAAATACAGAAGAAGATCATAAAGAGAGATAGGCACATCTGGAGTCATACTGGATATCACACTGAGTCTGTGGATGTTTGCAACCATAGCTGGGGTTTAACCTTTGATAAAAATATCTGTAAAATTTAGAAAAAAACTTTAGATTTTGAATACTCCTACCATTCATCACTACTGTGATAAGCAGTTCTGCTGTATACACATTGCCAGAAAAATACATTAATATCCAAACGCAAACCTATATTTTGAGACAGTAGTCAAAGTTCAGCAATTTGGGTACACATTTCCTTTCTGTTTCACTGTTGCAAGTGCTATTGACAGCAAAGTCAAATGTTCCTTTAGCAAAAAGAAAAGAAATAATAGGATTCTTGTTTCTAAAGTTCTGCTTAGTCACAGTCAGCACATATTTTATTTTCCTGCATTACAACAATCTACAAACAGAACCTTCTCATTTCAGTTTTTCACACATTTTCTTCATGTGAATCTCACTGAAATAGGCAAGCTGTCAGTGACAAAGCTTAGTGTCAGTCTCATATGAAGTTGACAAATGGGAATTACAAAAGGAAAAAGACTAGTAGCCACAATCAGAACTGTAGCTACAACCAACTTTTTTCACTTCATCAACCAAACTTATACTAGAGGGACAATCTATGATGCCACCCACCATTGATGTTATTGCTGTTTCTGAAGACAAATTGCTTTATGTAACAGACATATGGGGGAGAATTCTCTTAATAGGGAGAAAAACACAATGAGAATAATGTTTGCCAGGAGAAAACCCAATTCTTCCATTCTTATAAATTCCATGGACTCCTGTCATGCCATGACTGTGTTATAAATCTAAGCATACCACCACTGCTTGTATAAGGTCACCCACTTCAGTCCAAGTCATGTTAATGAGAACCTTTTCATTCAACAGCAAATTGCTCTTTGCAGGTGCGCAACTGTTACCTCACTACAAGATCAAGCAAGATGGAAGAAAACGAAGGTGGTCCTGTCTCATACCCTATGTGCTTTCTTTCAGTCTGTAGAGACCTCAGCCTACAGCCTGGTTGGAAACTCCTCACAACTCCTGCAGTCTACCACGTAGTAACTCCCCTCCTAGAGATCTGTTACAAGGAAGACATTGTAACTGTTAAAGATGGGTATAACAGGATTTTTGAAAAAGGAAAACGGGTTTGGAGATTGTTTAGCTTTATTATTGGCCATGAAAGACTATGAAAAAGTATTAAAAGACACGTAAGTATGATGGATCAGCGAAGGTGCTTTGCTCAAAGAAGACAAAATGATGGTTGCTAGATAGATAAACTTGGACATCTCCCTAGAGATTCTGGAAAAAATTGACAAAACAAAGAAGGATTGATTAATTTCTGTCAGTTGAGTGTTGCAACTCATACCAGAGGAGTTGTTTGAGTCATCATAGGATAAAGGTTTCCAGATTGTTCTCTTTCCCATTTCCTGTTTTTGTGAGTTTCTTCCACCATCCTTCTTGCTGATGCAGTTAAATAAAACAAGGACTTTTGTGAGTAGAGAGTTCAATTTTGTTTAATGAGATGGTTACTTCACAAAGAGGGCACTTCTAGAGGGAAGAGCAGGAAAGCTTTTAGGGACAGGGGGATGATGTAACTGGTGATGACATTCTGTCAGGGTGAAAGCTGTGAGCCCACGTGGAGTGAGCTGCAGCTTACCAGCAATTTGAAGGGTGAGCTGCAGCAGTAATATTTTTTAACAGGATCCTTGTTTTGTTGCTTCTCTTCTTCTGGCTGTAGGATTTCATAGCCTACATTTTTCTCTTGCTTTCACTACCTTAAACTAGAGAAAGAAAAGGAGGGTACTGGTATCAGAGAGCTTTATTTTGATTTCTTTCCCTGCAACACATGCAGGTCTTGTTCAGCCAAGATCTTCTTATAGACGCTGTGAGACACATTTGCTGAGCCAATATGTGTGATTAATTTTGTATTCCTCTTCCTTCTGCCATGGAAGTGATAAATCAGGAACTGGGTAAATTTCAGGGTAGCTAACAGAATAGGTGGACTCTTTTTACTCCATGCTATGGCTGAATGTTGGAAATAGAGTTGAACTAAAACTAAGTCATTTGGAGGAGGCTAGGTTATCTAAACTAAATCACATCATTAACTTACAAAGTCCCATAGCTGCCTAAAAGCTAAGCTATCTGTTATGGCTCAGAGTAGCTGCCTTTCATTCTCCACTGACACTGAGCAGCAGGAGAGGACCTCCAGAGGTCCCTTCCAGCATAAATTAATCTGTAATTCTATAAAGGGAGATTAGGCAACTTTAGACCATATGCCAAATTTTTAGTTGATTGAAGTAGAGTGAGATGAATCCATCCTGACAGACTGACAGAAGGCCTGTTTCATGCTTCTTTTTGGGTGAGGCATGGGTTGCAGGTATTTTGTAGACTGGAGACTGAAAGAAATCTTATGATTTGACAAAAGCTCAACAGCAATGTCATTCTTCCTGTCAGCTCCCTCTTATAGCCGCTGGACATCCCTGCTGCACATCAGTCACATGATAGTCAAGTCTTCCCCATTCTTTTATACAAAGAGTGCCAAATTCTCTTTAGACTATTTTCTTGTAAAGTCCCGTGTACATTATTGCATAGTTTGCACACGTCAGTATTTCTTTTCCTGTATTTCCTTGAGAAGCCGAGATGCATTTTTCAGATTCCTATGTGTGCCATCTTGGGCTGTTTGATGTTTGCTGAAATGTGGTATGAAGTGCTCAAAAAGCAAATTTCCAACAAATGCATCACAAAAATCTGCAAAGCAAATGCTCTGGGATAAAACAGCTATTTGTGTAAATTATCCATGCTTAACAGCTATAAGACATACAGGAATGGGTTATTTGTACTGAGTTACCATAATCTGCCATATTAATTATTTTTTGGAAGAAATACAGTTAATTGCGATCTACTGATTGTCTTTGTTCCATGCAAAGAAATTTAATTACATTTAGAAAATGTAATTAATAATAAATACATTATTACAACTGCACAACATTAATTACAATACAATAAAAAGAAGTCTAGTTCCATTTGGAATATGCTGAAGTGATCTTAACAAGTTCATAGGACCCCTAAGAAAGATAAGGGTACAACAAATAGTTCAGAAAGTTCCTTCATAAGCTGGAAAACTCACTCTTGTGTCAGCATCTAGACTTATGAAAAGTATGGAAACTAAAGTCTCTGGGATTTTCAACAGCTTGCTTGATGGCCTGGCGTCAAATGTTCCCAGGACCTCAGAACCTCCTTCTGGGAATCTGGGGCAGATACTAACTGCTTAGAGCTTCAGAACTTCCAGTGATCTTGAGATGGCATAGAGAACATTCGATTTCGTAACCAAATCTGTGGGAGGTGTAGGTTGCTGATAGTGCTTTGTCCCTTTAAGCTTATTATGCTGAAACCAACATTAAGCTTACCAATGAGGTATCTTTCTTCCATAAACTGTTCTGCTGATGATAGCATGTCATGATCACCAATTTTTTTTGCACACCAGTATGTTTTTCAAAAAAATCTGTCACTGCATTTCTACTGATAGAGACTTGCACAGAAAATGCTCCTGAGATCACTGACATGTTTCACATAACACTGTTTACCACTGCTTAAGGGAGACTGTAAAAGTCCTGTCAAAACCATAATGAATACCGCATGCAAGCACTCAGTTACTGATATAACTACCCCTGATGGAATTCAGTACATCAGAGAAGCAATGAGAAATATATTTTAAAACAGTAACTTTAGCCAATGATCCTACAATCTGATATCTAGTTACAAATCTTAGCATCAGAGTTTGTAGCCTTACTGCAGAACAAAGATTTTTTGAAGGGTCCACACAGAAGTCACAGGAGATAAGAATAAAACTGAAGCAGGACTGAATTGTTAGAAAGAGTACAGGCTATGTTTCTGTCAGCCCAAAATTATAACAATATATTCACATGTATGGATTGTCTGCACTGGCAAATGTACACACTTTATTCGTTACTAGAATGTGCCGGTAATTTTTTGTGGGGATAAACATGGAGTCCAAACACTGGTAAATTAAGAGTATCTTTTATGGTAAAGACACTGAAATACCATTGCTGCTTTTCCTTCATTTCCATGCATTTTCATCACTGGACACACTTTTTCTCTAGCCTTGTTCAACATCTAGTTGTTCAACAGCTTAGCCTGGCTCTCCGGGGTTCTGCTTATGTGGACAAGAGAAAGTACAAAAAGTGTTGGAGTTTATATTTGTTGGCTGTTGAGACATCATTTACTTCTCTGAGTATTTATTAAGAATATTTTCCTTTCCAGAGACACAATTTGGAAACAAACAAACAAGCTTCTGTAAATTGAACTAAAATATTAAAGACCAAAGACGTAACTCTTGAAGGTACTTGACCAGTCCAGCAAGCAATACACTAAGATTTGTTCAAATAAAAAAGGTCTAATTTTAATTAACATTAAACTGCATAAGTAGAAAGGAGAAACTCAATACTTCTTAAATATAAGAGCTTTATTGCAGAAGCTGGACACTCCACTGCCCATGTGTGTAGCATTAATCAGTGGCATGCTCAAAGCTGAGTTTACAAATGGCAAGAAAATAGCAAGCAGAGCCAAAGAAAATAGGCTTGCCAATATGCCATTATTTCAAAAAGTGGGATCAAAATAATCATTTGGTTTCATCTTCAACGTATGACTTTGTATATGTTGCCTATTATTAAATGCATCTATCTCATGCAGGCTTATGTGTACCTACAAACACACGTATATATATGTGGCTATCTATGTATTTGTCTACATACGCACAATCTGCAAAACGAAGAGCTGAATAAGCAAGGTGAACATTTTAAGGAAAATGTAATTTTTAAATTCCATATTTATCATGAGCAGCAACATGAGCGCCCTGAAGATAAAGAACTAAATAATATAGTTGAAAATTATATTGTTCATGTGAGTTAAAAACATACTGTGGGAGCCAGCACCATTATTTCTGTGTGTATACCTACATATTCCTCTATATCAGTACCTCTATCTATACACTGGAGTAGAGAAATTTTAGCTAACAATAGATGCATCTAATTGAAATGTGTATGAATGGTATGTACTATGCACTATCATTTCTTTCTGCAACTAATTTAGAATTCAACGGAATAATATGAAGTCTTTTACTACTTAATTAAACTTTTGTAATGCCTGTTTTACCAAGATGAATAAAATGCATAAATTGTATGAGGTGACATCTAATGCACACAAAAAAAGAGAAATGTAAAAAATCAGAACAGTGGGTACATTAAACTGATTCTCAATAATTGAAACCAATTTAATCATTTGAGATTATTTTATTCTAGCTGACGTAATACTGTAGCGGTTTTATTCTAATTATAACCTGTTTCATTTTACTCTGCCTTTCTAGTTAATTATTACAGTCAATTTGTAAAATGACATGGTTCCACATTTGCATAGGTCACTATTAAATAAATGAATAGCTGAAATTACTCTAGCATTGAAGTGTCAACTTTGGTAGAAGTCAAGAGGACTTCAAATGTTCTTCTAACACCCCTTAATGTGTTAATGACCACTATTAAACTGCAATTAAAAGGCCAGAGAAAAAATGCACGAAACAGTTAATAGAAAAATAGCAGAGACACAATTAAAACACTTTGGTTTTTGACTGATAGAAAATAAAGTGATATGCTGAAAGAAGTGTAGTATGAATCTATGCCTAACACATGACAGAACTGACAGTTTAATGATAACAAATCATAGGCTGCCTTTTTTGGAGCTTTACACGTCAGCTTGACATTAACATCAGTAGTAAACAAGACAATGTAATGATTTTACCTTGTATTTAAATTGCTACTTATTATGGTACTAAATAATAGCTTTAAATAACTTGGTGCCCAGGCTAGTGATGTACTGTGTTTGTATGAGACAGTACTGAAAGATATGTTTAAGTTTTTTGTCATCCTAAATAAAGGATATATGTGTGTCTTAGCTGTGCAGCCTACCACGTTTGCATCTGAAACCTTTCCTGAATCCATAACACTGTCATTAGGCTTGTTTGCTCATGAGAGGAAGGAATAGTGATGATCTAGTCCTAACTCAAAGCAGATCAGATTTTTAGGTATCAAGTGGTGTGTGTATAACTCCTAGGCAGCAGCTCAATTAATCAGAGCTATGCCAGAGTTATCATATTAAACGCTGTTACTTCAAAAGCATACTTTATGGAGAGGTGAACTAAGTAGTATGGGGATGGTACATATGATTCCAAAAACTAAATTATGTTCAATATGAAAATCAACATTATGTCTGAAAATTTAAACACATATGTCAGAAAATTCAAAGTTATGGTTCCCACAGGAATTAAAATTTGACCTCCATGTACATAGGTAGTATTTCCTATTACTGCTACCTTTTAATCATTCATATAATCTAAATCTCTGCAATCTAGTTGAGTTATGTTTGTCATGGGAAATAGGACTTCTTGATTTCCTGATTATTATTTTTGTGTTGTGTATGCTCATCCATAAAGTTAAATTACCTTTATGGGTTAAATCCTGTTCTCAGTTACACCATGCAAAACCAGACTGTTTTGAGAAATCCAGTGGATTTAAGTAATTCCATTAATATCAACAAACTTATTTTGGATTTCTTATGCTAATTAGAGCAGAATTACTGCTCTCTCTAAAACTCCATCCGTGATATTGCTTAGTCCATTGTAAATAGGCATTTATGTCTTAGATCAATGGAATAAATCACCAGTGCTCTTTCTTATCATTATGTATTTTCACTTATGCAAAATGAGCAAGAAGATCAGCAAGTTACCTTTTTCATGCTTACTTTGCACAGATAACATGTGTGTTTTAATGCATTCTTCTATACATCAGTATGAAAGCAAAACTGGTCTTCCCTTTATTTTTATTTTATTAAGCATGTAATGTCAGAAAGCCCCACAAATTTGGAGGAAGATTCAAACACCATCTTGCACATGCTTATACAAGGCCAAAGTTATGGTTGAAAAGGACTAGGTTTTAAAGGATATTTAGGTATTTAAAAATGTAGATGGGTTCCCAACTGGATTTTCAAAGGTTAGATTATTTTGAAAATCCTGCTAGGCACTGAATGTATTTCTTTGAAGTTCTCATACATGGATAAGTTCATACATTGGAGAAAAAATGCACATAATCAATGAAATAATTGGAATAGATTCAACCATATCCATTTCATGTGCACCACAGATTTTCATGTGCTTAAGTCTGTTTGTGTCCAGATCAATGCAACTTCTTTTGCTGTTAAAAATGAGAGATGGTAGTTATATTGTGCAGCTGCAGCACCAAAATGTCCATTATTTATAGCTTCTCTATTTCAAAATCTAATTTCTTTAAAACATTCAAGGTTCTAGTCCTACTGAAGAATAAACCCCACTTGAATGTGAATGGAGAAAATTAAAAAGAAAATAAAAGAAAGATACCTTATCACATTTGCACAGTTCAAAAACTGTTAAAATACATATTTTGCCAGGCTTTTTGTATTACAGCAACTTGCCTTTTAGAGTTGCAAAGGATAAAAAACCTTAGTACTCTTTCTTGGAGAATATTTTAAAGCAGATAGTTCGGCTGGGAACTCAGTTTCACCAGAAATGCAGATGTATGTAACATCCATATTATATCACTTTTATAGGCTCAGTGCCTTCTCTATTCTTGCTAGCCTCCTCTATGGCTTTTCCCTTTTCAATAATTCTTAACACCTGCCAGTACAAAGGAGAGACCAACAGACCCTGTGCCAGTTCTTGCTCCCTGTTGATCCAAACACAAACCAGTTTACAGCTGGGCTGATGCCGACTGGCTGAGAGGCACAGTACTGTCCTCGGGGTCCCTTACATGAATCTGTTCCCTGGTCCTAGATGTCAGAGGCGTGCTTAGCCTGTGAAGTCTAGCTGCAGAGGCCCAGGTACGACAGCAGAGCCTCGTACTTACAACATCAGCTGAAACAACCTCATGCACCCACTTGCCCAAACAGTACTAAATACCTCCACAGACCAGGGCAAGTGTATATTAAAGCACAGAAGAGTCAAATGAAATTATAAACTTAGGTAAAGGAAGAATACAGTATGTCATCAGGAGCTCTACAACAAAAATATAGTAATATTTGTGAAGCAGAGGAAAGTATGAACATAGTTTGGGCTTTCTGTAGGGAATAACAGGAACTAAAGCACAGAAATGGTGACACGGAGGAGTAACTCCAGAAAAGGGAGATGATTAAATGGTACCAAGCTTAGGTTTTTCTTTAAAATTATACTCAGAACCATGGTGACATTAGTTAATTTAAACACTAGTTAACCTGTAACATTTTTAAGCATTTTTAAACTGACCTTTTTTTAAAACATCAATTTGGAAATGCTGCAAACCAGTGCTAGTAAGCACGTAGCAGTGACAATTCAGTAAGAGAAATAAAGGTTTTTATGTTTTGGGGAAAAAAATCTGGACCTATAATCAAATTTAAACATGTCTGGATTTTTTCAGTTTGTTTTTAGTTTTCTAAAGTGTTTTGTAAAAAACAAACCAAACCAACAAAAATCCACCCCACCTAGTAATTGCTTTGCAAAATATTTAGGTTGACTTCTGTGGTCATATTGTAAAAGTGGAACTTGATGCAGAATTGAAGATGCATATATATGTATATTTAATTGTAAAGTTGAGGAAAATGTAGATCTATTTAAAGCAGGGATGACAGTTGTTGAGCATTGTGATGTATCGTCTTGACATGAACTGAATGAGGTAGATTAGTGACTGACACTAGCAATGTCAGAATTTACATTGCAGCACACACAAACTCTGTGGAAATATACTATTAGCACTTGGAGTAAGCAGTGATGAGTAATGAGATAAAAATTGACAGTGTCAATACTCATAAGCCCTCACAGTCAAGAATAATGAACTGTACTATGTGTATGTATATTATTATGTGTGTATGTCTGTCTGAAAAATATCTATAGGAACTTTAAGTTCCTACAGAGAAACACTAAGTTTTGTGAAGCAACAATCCAAAATCATAGATAAGACAAAGAATCTCAGTGAGGTCTACTTAAAGTCTAGGGAATGTGATTTACTCTCTATGTATTTTTACCTCTGCACATGGTGTAGGCATGCAGTTGACATTACTGCTTACCCTATTTCACGTGCCAGAAACTGGTCTAACATGAACACAGCTGTACAGATGTACACAGCTGTTTAGAGTCAGACCAATAGTAAGTTTTATAGGTGCAGTAGCAAGCAGATACATACCTACTGTAACATATCATACCATAGGATTTAAAGAGTTTCATGATCCAGTGGTTAGTCCAGTTTGATAAAATTTGTTTCCAACCTTGATTGTCTGAGATATATTGGGCAAGTGACTCAAGAAATCGGGTCCAAAGTCCCCGTCATTTTGGGGTGCACTAGTAGCACTGCAGAATGTCCTACCTCTGGCAGGAGTGGGAACTGCACACATCTGGCTTTGCTGGAAAGCACCTCAGGTATTGTAAGTGTATCCAACAGCTGCATCTCCAGGTCAGCCCATGCATGGTCAGAAGGATACAGGGCCCAGAACTAAGCAGGAGAAGGTAGCTCCATCACATTGATGAGCATACTACAGCTAGTGAGTGAGAAGAAAGTTGTTTAAAGTTCCCTTTGAGATGGAGAAACCTGTTATTGATGGCATATGTGAGTTAAATTGCTTTTTCTTCAGTTTCTCTCTGTAGAAGCCCCTTTCAAAGTAAATCACTTTGACAGTCTCAGATTAAAGTTATTTCAATGCCAACTCTGGATAACCACTGAAATGTTATTAGGATGGGAAATATATTAATGCCTCGATGGGTAGATGATTATTATCTTGTGTCCTTTCTCTCTGATGTTTGTATCATCTTGACATGAAGTGGATGGAATAGATTAGTGACTGCCACTAGTAGTGTCAGAAATAATGCTATCTTGTATCAAGAAATTAAGTAATGTATTTTTCAGTCCACTACCATAAATATGGAGAGATACAAACTTTGCAAAAGTTGTACTTACATCTTTAGTAGCCTGAAGCAGAGGCCTGAGTATGTCTTTTTGGTCCACCAATGGCTCCCAGAGCAACCGCTACAGTGCCCCAGGCAGATGTTGGGCAGAACAAATCTTTAAAGCTTAATTCCTCCCTATTTATTAAAAAAGCATCTTACACAAGTTTGGTGCCATCTGAAGTTAGTAATTAAAATAGGAAAATGGTGGTGTTTCATTGCTGTGGAGGGTAAGGAGACAAAACCTTTAAGAAAATGGAAGCTGTCAGAAAAGATAAAAGCAAATACAGTGAAATACCAAAGACTAATTGAACTTCCCATATGGAAGGAGAGCAACAGCAATGTCTCATTTAGATTTCTATTGCCCCTTTTGGAGAGGAAATGAAATAATAGACGTCTGCATGTTGTATCTGTTGTGATTTTATTTCATTTTCCTTCTTTTTGTTGCTCTATAAAACAAAGTTTCCAGAATGATTTATGTGTCAGGTTTATATTTCCAGTTTTTCTAATGGAGCAATTTTATTTTAAAAGGTAAAATATATTTTTTAACCTACTGGTGACATCATTCTCCACATTGGATCAATTATCTATGCACTGAATAAAGTTTAATTGAACCCTTTTAAATCTGTGCAGCTGTTGTGCAGTGAAATAGGCAGGTGGATTATCTCATTAGTATTAATCTAAATGTTCTGTGGTCTCTGCACATTTTGATGTGTGTGGTGTATATATTTGGTAATAGTTCTTAAGTTGTTAAAAATAAGATAAGTGGTATAAGAAAACTTTGATAATTTATGTAATATTTGGTTCTTAAATGGGATGAATTAAGGGCATTAAAATGATGAGTGATTTCACAAAACCCATTCCAGCAGACAGAGTGAATGAAAGTATTAATTTGAAAACTTCTGACCTATTTTAATTTTATTTTAGGAGTGCTCTGTTTTATGCATTGATGTTGCTACCAGGATTTTAACTGGTTTTCCTTCCAATCAGCTTAGCTAACTTAAATCCTTTTGTAAGGTTTACCAGCATCAAATATTTCTACCTCATCTTCTAGGAATCTGTTTTCAAAAGATGTTATTTGTTCCTAGCACCAAATTCTGACACTGCTTACACAAGCGATTAGGGCATAAAGCTGAAAAAATGGGCCAGGACTACAGAATGTATAAAATGCTATAAAGTAACTGAGTTATTTTGACTTAACTATCTGAGAATGTAGCCTACCGTTTTCAGATCTGAGGGTGGAAGATCAATGGGATTTCTGCTTGGGGATTGTGTGTCTCTGAGCTAGCACTGAACCTACTGGATGTTAATGTCAGGCAGCACTGAAGTTACTCAGTGAGAAGCTGGCCTGGTGAATATATCCAGGATTTAAAGTCCCATAAAGAGAGCACTTTCGTGGGAAGAAGGTCCACTTAGCATTACTGCCAAAGGATACCCCTCTGTGGGCACTGAGCTGACTCCAGTCTTGCCAGCTCCGAGGAGGTAAAGGAGATTTCCCTGTCTGCTGGAAACTCATCTTTTGTTTGCATGGGGCAAGGAGCATGTTGGTGAGTTCCTGGGGCTTGCAGCTCCTGAACACAAGAGCAATCCTTCCTCTGAGGATCACAACTCTTTTGGGTTGGTGTTGAAGAACCCCTTCTTATCTGCCTAAAGAGCTGAGTACCATAAAAGATCCCAGGAAGAGAAAAAGTTCAATTTTGAGACAAAAAAAGGGGCAACAAGATAGAATGAAGAACTCAAAAGCAAAAAGCACATGGACAGCAGAAGACAAAAACTAGGAGTTACTCACCAATTAACTGTGAGAAGAAAGGGAAACTATGGACACTGACTGATTAATAAAGTTTTACCTTACCTCACAGGAAAATGTAGAAGCTCAACATGTTACACATATAAATCCATCTCACCAAATGCCTAGGAGAAGTGGTAGGCGACCAAAGTAATCCCTTGGCCTTCAATGTCTTCCATCAGCCCTCATATTTAGTAGCATGTAAACTGGTACCTTGGGATGCATTGCCTCTGCAGCTAAATGAGTTTATTCAGGTATGAGGAGCAGTGGTCACATGGAAATGCAGCAGTATTTACTCTGAGCAGCAGAGGAAATTAGCCCATGTGGAGTGCCATACTGTTAACCTGCTTCCACATGCTGGGACAGCTTGCTTGGCATTGCACAGTAGGGTTCACTGGAAGCATTCACAGGCTCACATTTCTTATGGTATATTGGGATATTTCAAATTGTTCATTTAAAAAATGTTGTGTTGTGTATCATCTTCATTTTCCACTTTGATTTGTACCATAAACTTCCAGAGTTAAAATAGTATTTTGTTGCCTTTGTCCTTGTTTTCCTTCCTTAAAGCTTGATCTAGAAAAGCAGATTTTCCAGCTCAGGACTTGTCCTCTGTGTCTCAGTGAAGGATAGGTAGCACACCCCAACATTACAGAAGTTATAAGCTGTCCTGGTATCTAAAAATAACATGGGAACAAATGCCCATAAATATACATCCACAGAAAACAGCATTTAGCATTTAGCAACAACAATCAGAAGTTCTCAGTAGAAGAACTAAAGATGTATGAAATCACAGAAAGGAACACTTCCCCGTGTCTTCAAAAAACTTTTTTTTTTTTTTTTTTTCCCTTTTGCTGTAATGCTGAAATCTTAAACTTGCTTTGGACAGCTTTGGCAGGACTTCAGCTGGACCACAGGGGAATAGGCACCCTAACCTGGGAGAGTCCTCAGCAGCAGCTTTTTAAACAATTGTTAAACATTCTTGTAAGACTAATAGCAAAGAAATATTACAGTTAAATGTTATATTCAGTGCCCTGATCCATCCTTTAAATCTCATTCTAATCTTAAAAAGATTAAGCAAGAAATGCATAATGTGTAAGTGTAAAGGTGTGCTTGGGAGGGGGCTATGAGGATAATACTTAATAGAATGCCTCATTGCCAATGAGCATTGCTGCTCCATTTTATGTACCGCCCAACAGCTGACTGCAGAAGCTACTTCAGCTCCAGCTCTGTTGTACGGCCTGGGGGATTAGTGAAAGAGACCACCCTGGAGGTTGTTAAATAGAAAAAATAGTGTGCCTGACAGCTGGGGGCCAATTGATTGCTGCTAGTGTGTGTAAGGCAGTGATGAGGGGGAGGTGGAGAGGTGATGGGATTTGCTCCTGAACAGTTGGTTTTGTGAAGGTCTCTCACCGCCTCAAAGCTGTTGAGGGCCTTGCAATTGTCCTATAGTTTCTCCCTGAGTGGCTGCCAGATTTTCTTGCTGGAAAAAATTATGGATGTAACGTAGTCCTGAAGGAAATGTCATTATTAGCAATGAAAGGGTTAGAGGCTTGCTCCTGCCTGGTACTGAGCACCTTGACAACTCACTGCATTTGCCAAATTTGGCAAAACCTGCAAGAACTATAAGGACTATAAGGTCCTTCCCCTTATGTGAGAAGGACTTGCAACAAGAGCTTAGGGTTTTCATTAAGTATCATAAAATGGTGCATAGCACTATTTTGTTCCAGGAAAACAAGAATCTTTGCAGATGATTTGTGGAAATCATCTCTCTTTCTTAAGGCCCTGAGGACATTCAGTAGATAGAGCAGTGTGTTTTTCAGTCTTTCTAATTTACAGTTTTGTTTACAAAACCTAAATTAAATCTCTACATGCAAATGAAATGGCTTAGTTATTCCTGCAGGCAGAGGTTAGCAAGTGGGGTCTCTCTTACACTGCATGTAAACATGAATAAAAAATGTGTGCATGTTTATCTAAATGTGGAGCTTTTATCTGGAGTGATAAACTGATATCTGTTGTTTGATTATATTAATATTCACCTCTTTTTTATACTGCTGCTAAGACTGTCAGCATCATTTGCACAATCAGGGAACCTGAGATACCTAAACATTAACTTTCTGTGATGCTGAAATTTGATACGTTATTTTTGCTCTATTTTCTGTCTTTTGGTTTCTAATCCATGACAGAGTTGTCGATTTTACCAATGACTGCTTAGTTTTGTTAATATCTTTTTGAGGAAGATTTTGTCAGAGATATTTTGACAGTCCTGTTAAAGCAGCTCCACCAGCTATCCTTTATCCAGTCTTGATGAGATGATCAAGGAGTTCTAGAACATTTCCTTTTTTAGCCAAATCTCTGACTGTTTTGCCTCATCACAGTCTGCTCATCAAGATCTCGTACATTGGGTACTGGGATAATTTTGGCAGCACATCATTGGTTTTAGACAGGGGAAAGAAATGATGCAAGGAAAGTTTTACTCTGTTACTGTAAGTTTGACATGAATCATTGCTGTTGCTTTGCGTTTGTGTCAACCTATTGCAAACAGGCACCCTCAGAGATGGACAGTGCTTATTGCAGATAAAAAATATGGAAAAATGATGAGTCCTTACTGTCTTTGAAATTTCCAAGAGGACAAGGCCTGGTCAGAACTGGGAATAAGCAGAAAGTTTTCCTGACTGCAGGGCAACTGTGTGAACCAAGTCTCTGGTCTTCATTTCGTAGGATAGAGGCAAAAAGATCTCCCAGTATTTCCCGACTCTTAGATATGGTTAAACCTCTTTTCAAAGAACTCTTCTTACCTGAATCTCTGTGTTTAGCTGCAGAACAAGCATATTCCACAGCAGCTGTTTACCTGTCACTGAATATTAGGTCTGATGGAAGATGTTGTGAGCCACAGAAATACTTCAGTGCTGTTAACCTTCCTCATTGTTTATACCAAGTTCTCAGAAATACACTGAGATGCTGAAATTCCCTATTACTAACACAACAGTCTTTGTAGTAAAACAGTCCGATAGCAGCTTAGTTTCTCTGTTTCTATAGTATTTATACTGTCTGGGTGATTTTTAGTGAGATTTGTGATTTTAGTGATTTTGTGAGATTTGCTACTTTCACATTGGTTGGACAAGACATTATCCAGTGACCTACATTAATAAGAGCGATTGATGACTGAGATGTTTTAAGCCTAGTCTTTTCACTCCTTTACCTTTTGTTACCCTATCGATGCAGAACTCTCTTCTTTAGCTGGAGGTTGAGGTCAGCCATTTCTGCATCAGACTGCTCCCCATAGTCCTTATCTCCCTCTCATCTCTCTAGCCCCACCTGCCCTGTTCCCCCAGCTAAGCAGCTCCAGCTGCTGGTTCTGTGTTTACCTTTGCAGGCCAGGAGCTGCATATTATTTTCATGCATCACTTGGCCATTTGCACGTTCTTCATCTTTTGTGGCTGGTGAGGTTTATGTTGTATCCACACATCTAGTCCCACAGAAGTGTCTTGTATGGTTGTGACCATTTCCAGTAATAGTATGTGGAAAAGGAATCAGTATAATTATGATACTTACTAATTTGATACTACCGTAAGTGGGAAGATCAGTAAAGTGTCTTCTACATTACTACAGAAAAATAATTTTAGAGTGAAATTCAGTGATATGTAGAATGGTATCAGTCTTTTAGAGCTATCTAATTCTAAAAAATATATAACCTCTATTGTTACAGAAGAAATAGCAGTTTTCTCAAATACAAAGAACTGTTTGAGGATGGTGAAATGGCTGCAGGTTGCCAAAATCTGCAGCTGGACATGACATTCTGAAAAGATATCAGCAGGAAATTGAATAATCACAGTTCCCTACAGTCCACAAACCATCTGATTTTAGTTTCTTCACATTTGTACACATGTTTTTGTTTATTATGTAATTAAAATTTGACACATGTAAACATACTAAGTTAAGTGGGATTTGAAGGTGGGCTTTAGCTGGAGAAATCCTATAAAAATGTCTAAATCATTTTTTCTTTCAGGCCAGAGGGTTTTAGAGAGATCAACTTTCTATGTGGCAGCTGGGCTCCCTGTGGTGCTGTATTTTATTTTATGTTTTATAGCATGTAGCTTCTAGGTTTAAAAACAAAACACACTATTCACTTCCTGAACAGACCTGCAACTGAATTAAAAAAGTATTTGCAATACACATAAATTGGGAAGGAAGGTAGCACAGCGTGTGAGACGCCTTTTATTCTCCAGAGGCCAAAGGAGCACAAACATAAATGCAACTTAGCATGGGTGAGATAAGGAAAGGCTTCTTTCACCTGTGTCCCACCAAGAAACACATTCCTCTCCTCTCAGGAGCTGCTCAGTTACCGGTGTGTTCATCACCATCTATATAGTCCTTTGACTCCTACACCTCAGTCTATCTGTGCTGACTGTCCAAAGGCTTCATTGTACAGGGGAGGAGGGTCTCCACATCCTACACAACCACTTTGGCTGTGTCCATATGCCTGTCCATCCTACCCAGGCTCCCAGTCTGCTTACCTTGCTACTTCTGTGTTAGCTCAAAACCTTACTTCTGGTCTTAGTTATTCCTAGCTGACACCAGCTTTACTTTTGACCATGTCCGCCTCCATGACCCACCCCATGTACTTTCAGATTTCTAGGGCTCTGCAGATTGCACAGCTTGGCTTAAAGTGCCTGAGAGGGGGAACAGGCTTGAGGAGGTTTGAATGAAATTAGTAGAAATTCGAACTATGTAATATCTGACAGCCTTCACAGCAACACGGATAGCTCTCACCATTAAGTTAGCACATATCCATAACTGACGTGTTAATGATTTAATGAAAAAGTTTTCTAAGCAAATTCTCTTTTAACAAAGAAAATTCAGTGAAATCTAGTAGAGAACTTGAACTATATTTGTTTATTTTGCTTATATACACCAGCCATGGGAATTAAGATGAAATCAGGAAATCAGAGGACTTCCAAGGTGGAAATTCCTTTGGGGAAGAGATGGTGATGGTAACCCTCAGCATCATGAGAAGCAACTTCTGGAGTTGCCCTTCAAATGGGAGTTGCTGATCAAACAGGCATTCAAGGCAGCCTGGATTTCCTCTTAGTTCAGCTTCTTCCAGTGGACTTTTTTAAAGCCCTTGCTACAAGCTGAAATTTCTCTTCCCTTTCTCCTCCATCCCCGATGAAAAACCCATCAGGAATGTACATCCTTTGAGTGAACCCCTGTTCCATGTGTCAGGCTGACCCAGGAATGTGTAATCCACACACCTCTTCTCCATCTTCACTGCATTGTGCTTCTAAATTTGAATCCTGAACAGGTCACATAAAGTGAAACAGAGTTTGGAGATTTATTGTAATCACATGCTGACATTTTCCCACATCACTAACCTACCACATGATTTAGCAGGATTGTCAGCTCCTGCTTGAAGGAGGGTCAGGGCAGAAATAGCAAGGGTGTTGTAAGATGGCATGGAGGCCTTCTGACAGCACAGCATGGGAAGCTTGTGCAGTATTTGCTGCAGTCCCATCTTTTAAAAAAGCTCCTGAGGCTGTCATTTTGATATTATTAAAAAAGTAATTTACACTTTAAAAGACACCCAAATCCATAAATCTTAAAAGACATTTCTGGTTTGAGCCTGAAAAATAAAAGTTTTAGGCCTAGTTCACAAAATGTTTGTTCAGAGAGTCTCCAACTTTAAAGTGGAAAAGTAGAAATTACATTTTCTGGCAAAAATATGCATTTTACTACTCATAAGTGCTTTTTTCCTCTCTCCATTCATAAAACCAAAGCTACAGTGCACTTAAGAAGCTAGAATATTTTGTTAAAAATATTATAGAGACATTTACTGTAATCCCCTCACTTGCTTTCCTTCTCTCCATCTCTCACTTACACTCTCCTTCTTTCTCACTGTGTATGTTCCTGTTACAAAACCATGTCTGTGACCTGAAGCTGTTCCTTCACTGCCAAGAAAGTGAGAATAAAAATAATAGGTGCCTTCTTTATAAAAACAAATCCAGTGCTATCTCACATAGTTTGCTCCTTCAACACAAAGTACCAAACAAACAGTACAGCCAGAGAGTAGGAAGAGAACTAACCATCAATTAATTTGACGATACTGTTTTAGCTTTGGACTTCAGATTTAAAAAATAAAAATAAAAATATGCTTTCTCTTGGCTTTGTTTTAGACACTGTAAAAATATAAAGCAGAGGGTTACTTTTGATTATGATTTTGCATTTTGTTGTCACTCATTAATTTTCAGATAGTTTGAGAAGCTATGTTTACACTTTCCAGGATTTGTTAAGACAATTACACTAGTTTGATAATGCAACAACACCCTAAAGACATTGACACGCTCTTTCATGGTGTCGCTGAAAAGGCTGTGGTAGGAAGGCACCTGTGTTGGTCTCTGTGATATATGGGTAGAGTGTGATAAAATCGATTAGGTAGTAATGCAATATGTCACTGTTCAAAAAAACCAAAACATATGTGTATCCCCAAAAAAGCATTTATGTAATGACCAATAGCAGAGAAAGGAGGTGAAAACAATACATAGGGAAAATCATCCTAGTTAGTGGTTTTGGAGAGAAGAGGGCTCATAATAATTTGCCATACTCCTACCCAGTAACACCCTTTGCGAATTCTCAGGCTGCGAGATAATTGCTCTCTCGGCAACCTCATTTTTATTTTCCATTTGGAGCAGCTCACATAATATTCTATCCAGCCTGGATATTTTTATAACCTTCCTGTGCTCAGTAACGAGTTCATATCCATACTTCCCAGGTGGAAAAATTTGGGAATTTTCTAAACCATGGTGAAAAGTAGCTTTCAAATCACTTGCTTTCCTTCTTGACTAGGGACACTTGGTCCTAAGTTTTGTCTTCATTATCTGCCCTCCACCAGGAACCAGCAGATAAGTTATTTTGGGAAAGGTCACATTAACACCTTCTGAGTTATCTGTGTTCTTCTGCAGATGACTGCTCAGAAGGAAAACTAGAAAACACCATCCCAGTCTGGGGATCAACACCAGGCAGTCCTCAAAGCAAAGTTAAACACCCAGGCAGAATGCACAAAGATGTTATTTTCAAAAGAGGAAATTCAAGCTGATGATGACCCATTAAGGAAGAAAATTGGAACTGTTGGAGCAGGAAAAGATAGGGAAATGGGGAAATGGACATAAAAACTTTTCTGCTATGGTACCTACTATAACATACAGACTGCTTGATCTGTCTGCAATTACACTCTCAGGAGAAGAAAGACTACTTAGTGCAACTAGTAGGACAGTCAGCTCAAGGGATCCACTGATGCAGGAGCTCATCTAGCCAAGTAAATGGCTGGGTTAATTTAAAAACAAACAAAATACCCCATATAATTTTATGATCATTAATAACATTTCCTAATACTAACCCAGTCTTGTGCTTTGGGATACAAACTGATTACTGCGGGGCCAGGGAAATCACTCTTTCCTTTACTTGGTTGGATGAATGGATTATTATTTTGTTCATCTTTTTTAATCACTCATTCCACTACTACAGTCAAGGTGCACAACTTGATGGACTAATGGAGTGATCCAATATGGAAAATCCTATATTGTCATGTAATTATAACTAATTTTTTATCTTGTTCTCCTTTCTCACCTTCTAGGATATTAGAATTTTCTTATTTTTTACTCTTAATCCTCTCAATCCTCTTTTTCAAATTTAGCACTCCCAAAACCTTTCTTTCCTGTTTCCTTCTTACTCCATTGTTATTCTCCTGCTTTGTTCTCCCTTTCAGTTATCCTATTCTCTCCACTTTATTCTTTCACCCTCATTTTGCCTTATTTCTTCTGCTGACCAGTGGAAAGGAGTGCGACAGGTCAGGCAAAGCACTGGAACATTTACTTTTAAACACAGAATCAAGCTCATTTCCATTCCTAACCTGTTTCTCTTAGTATTTTCATTGCTTACATAACTACAGTCACATTTCCCTGTCTTTTTTGTGAGCTCCAGACAGATACCATGTACTAGTGCCTGACGTACTAGGAAGAGAAGACGCTGTCTAAACATTCTACCTGTCTTTGACATGGGTCTCTCTTCTGGGTCACAACAGTAACCTGGAAGCAGGATATTCATTCAAGATTTCTCTCCAAAAATCCTGCATCAGCACTGTTAGCTTCCTTCAACAATTAAACCTTACTGGTCTCAAATGACCAGCACAGTGCATGAAGCTACTTTCTATTTGCCTTTTATCCCTATTTCCCTCCATCCAGCAGTTTGAGCTTTTCTCCTTCTACAGCTGAATCTTTACACACTGGAGATAGAGGAGGGAGTGAGTAGATTCTAGGTTTTTATCTCTTTTTGTGATTTTTGCTGTGAGGAGAAGGTAGATGATTTTTTTCCACTTCCTCGGCTTGCCAAATCCTCTCTTAGCCAGAAGTAATTCCTTCTTTTCTTCAGATGAAGCACAAACCATGAGAGACCTCTCTTACATAAATGGAAGACAGTTTTTCTGATATTAATTACATTTTCTCAGGCCAGATACTATGCTGTATCTCCCTTTACAGCTTGTGCAATGGATACTGTGATGGGGGAAGAGCTGGGCTGCTGCATATCTCCCACGTTTCCACTTGTAGGCAATGACATCAAAACCAGGCCATCTCATGCAGTTTTCCCAGCTGCAAAATGGGGATCACTCAGAAGGATAATTCAGGCTGTCACCTCTAGAAGACAGACCTGCCTTTTAGGATTCCCTAGAGAGGTGCTGGACAACTTACTTACATGTGTGTGATAGCAGTCCAAGCTACCTTTCCTCTGATACAACATCAGTTTTGCATGCTCTTAAGTTTTGAGATTTTTGATGTCTGTCTGGGTTCCAAATCACCGTCCCATTTCTTTTCCTCTCTTTTGTGCATTTCTTCTTAGACCTTCATTTGTCTTGTCATTAGATGAAAAGTGGGACTGGTTCACCTCTTAGTAAATTTTGAAGTTTCGATATTTTTTTAATTTTCTCTCTATGAAAATCTCATCTATCTGCTCGGTTTCTTTCACCTACAGCACTTAGCAAAAGCTGTTTCACTACTTCAGGAGACTCAGGATTCAAATGTAC